>NC_142947.1:18813231-18818231 GCF_046866305.1 Octopus bimaculoides
TTCATAGCCATAGACACACGATTTGTCACCTGTTATGACAACTTCATTCCTCTCTGGTCACTGCATGTCCTCTGCATTCAATGCTTACTTTTCATTATGTAGCATTACAGCTTATACAAAGCATCATACAATTTGCTTTTCACTTAGAGAGAGAGAGAGAGAGAAATCTTTTGTTGCCAACAGAGGTAACAGCTATCTGAAATTTCTCTGTTCTATTCTTATTTTAGCAACTATACTTTCAGAACATCCTCCACTGGTGCGAATTAGATTACCTCAGTAACAGAAAGTAGTATATACTACCTCAAAAGAGCCTCCTGGGTATTTGAGAAAATCTATTTCCTGTATGTCTTTAGTGTTTATTGCTCCTGTGCATCTTCCTCTGTTAGTCTCCCCATGATCCCACTGTACCTCTTGTGTATCCATAGCTTGTATTTGGTACTGTAAGGAATTCCTCCCTGCACCTTTCTTATATATCAAGTGGGGCCATTTACCTGTCTGTTTTCCTGCTTACTAGAACTTACATCTTTTCTAAGTTAACCTTAATGCTTTTGATTCTAGGTTTTGTTCCCACACCTGGAATTTCTTTTCTAATTCTACAACTGATTCCACTATAAGAGCAAGATTATCATTCCCCACCTTCTCTCTCTCCTTTCTCCCCTCTTTCTCCCATTTCTCCCACCCTCTCTTCCCTTTCTCCCCTCTCTCTACACATACACATGCATGCATATATGTGTAGCTTACTACATTCATATGACCCTGTTTATGCACATATCCAGCTTGCTACAGACATGCCTAGCTTACTTTCACATACATGTAACTTACTGCATGTAGACCTGGCTTGCTACACACACACACACACACATCTAGATAAAATAACAACAATACCTTTCCCTTTCTGTCAGTTGGATAGATTTGGATGATTGTTTGAATATTTATAGTATATATAGTTTGTACATTGACTGTCTGACTGGCTTACTTGTTTGTTGGCTGGCTGGTTGGTTGGTTATCTCTTCATCAGTAACAAAAGCTGATCTATTTTTCTGTTAACTAGTTTGAATATATTTATTTATTCACCCTCTAATGTTTTACATTCATTTTATCAACTTAACATGGAAGTAAGATGGTTTTTTGAATATAATTGGATCAAGTGCTTTTCAGCTGTGCCTCTGCTAACCTGCAAAGTCAGTGACCAACCTTTTGTAAGCCAGGCAGACTGAGGTATTTAAGTTAAAATGCTGTATTTTGTCTGGAGATCTCATTGTAATGCTGGTGTAGATGCAAGGTTTGAACTATTGATCAGCTGATCACAGAACCAAGTTGTCAAGTAGTCAAGCTGATAAAGAAGCCTCTACACAGTCACTCAACCAACTAGAAATAGCAGCCAGTTTTCCTGAAACCCCAATTTACTGTCTGAGGCAAGGAAACATTAAGATAATGTGGCCTTAGGTGCAGTGTGTTTATGAAAAGGCAGGATGGTCATAGTTGTAATGTCTTTGATCATCAGTCTGCTTGCACAAAGCTGAACAAAGGTTTAACAACATCAACACAGCTACTGAGACACACAGAGGAAATATGGCAATATTTTCCCTGAGATTACATCATTGTCAATATAGTAATGGTTGTTTGTTTAAACCTGTCTTCTTGTTAGTGAAGGTGAAGTGGAGAAGAGCATTATGACTTTGCATGTAGACTCCATCACACAACTGAGGCATCAGTCACATAAATCTCCACTTTGATTTTCAGTCACATAAATCAAAGTGGGGAAGAAGCTGGGCATATTTTCTGTATATCTATCTTTTACAATAAAATGAACATCACTAAAGGTAGCTGAAGACCAGGTTGTTATCTGTGCATAATACATATGTGTGTAATATATTCTTTTCATAGTTGCAGGCATGACTTGATGATAAGAAGCTTGCTTCCCAATGACACGGTTTTGAATTCAGTCCCACTGTTTGGCTTCTTGGACAAGTGTCTTCTACAATAGTCCTGGGCTGACCAAAGCTTTGTGAATAGATTTGGTAGACAGAAGCTGAAAGTATACCAGCATGCATATATATATATCATTATAGATATAGGGCAGGGAATTGTCAATTAATTAATAAATTAATAATTAACAATTTTACCAAGTAGTTCGGTATGCAAAAAAACCATTATCGGTAAAACTTTTATAATTATAAACATAATTAAGGGATCAGCAAAAATTTCAAATTTATAATCTAGAATATCATGCTGAAGAGAGGAAATAAATTTTTATACAATTGTAATCCCAAAACATGTCCACATAGGCAAAAGAAGAAAAATAATGAAACTAACCTGTCTTCTTTTGCCTATGTGAGTCATGAATATTGCTATCTGTGGAGATATATTGTAGTAGTAGAATTAGTATTTTAACTGGTTTTTCTAAATTTTCGGTATGTTGGTGAAGCAATTTTTGCTGATCCCTTAATTATGTGTGTGTGTATATATATATATATATATATATATATATATATATATATATATATATATAAAGTAAAGAGGAGGACAAATTTTCATAGGTCAAATTCCTTGATCAAAATTCATATATGGTATCAAACCAATCTTAAAATATAATTTGTGAGAATACGAAATATATAGATGCAGATTCATCAGAACTTTTAGGTGTCGAGCATTCCAATATTACGAGTCAATGATGAAGTTAGATGAGCAGTAGTATATAATGAATTAAATATCCTTACGATTGTTCCAGGAAATTGTGTGTATACAATAGGTGTCTTGCTATAGAGGAGCTACATGTACATGTGCGTATGTGTCTTTGTGTTTGTGCTTGTCTCCCATCACTGCTTGACAACCATTGTTAGTTTGTTTACATCCCTGTAACTTGGTGGTCCAGCAAAAAGGGACTGATTGAAGCACCAGGCTTAAAAATAAGTACTAGGAGCAATTTATTCAGTTAAACCCTTCAAGGTGGTGCCCCAGCATGGCTGCAGTCCAATGATTGAAACAAGTAAAACATAAAAGATTAGTCATTGGACTGAGGCCGTGCTGGGTCACTGCCATCAAGGGTTTTAGTCTATCACATCAACCCCGCAACACTTATTTCCATCTGCTGTTTATTTTATCACTATAGTTATTGAATGTTTAAGTTATACTTTTGGGGTACAACCGTAATTTTACACCATTTTTTAAAACATAGACAGACATAGACGCATACACTCTCTGTCTATCTAATAAGTTAGTTAAAGGAAAAGATGCAGTGTTCATGATTTTTTTCAGTTAGTTACTCTCAGATTGAACATCTTCAGGTCAATAGCTGCAAGAACAAAGGTAGGAGGGGAAAGAATGGTTTGAATGTGAAAAAGAAATTGAACTTCACTAAAACCATCCAAGGACCAAGCAGTTGCATTAAATTTACCCTCCATAAAGATTGCTGGAAGTTAGAGAGTCAAAACTTCAGCTGATGTGTCTCTAATGTTATCATAACTTGATCCCTTCTTTTAATTTTACTTGCAGGAACCTCTGATGGAAGAGTACAGTATTGCCGCCCAGGTGTGGAAGTTAAGCACTTGTGATATGTGTGAGATTGCCCGCAACAGTGTTCTACAGAGTGGATTCCCTCATGAGGTTTGTTTACCATTGATATAACATTGTATGTATGTGTATGAGATATTCCCATATATGATGATACTATTTCCCTTGTTGTTACACTAAAAACAATATATGAGTATGTATGATATTCTGAACATGAAAGTCTGTGGGAAATATATTTCACTTTGTGGAATTCCACTTAAAGATACAATTTTTTAGGAATGTAATGTTTTCATAATGCAGGAGGTACCTGTATTAACGAATGAGGAACACCCACTGCTGCTACTGCTGCTGCTGCCACTGTTGACAATATGTGTGAGATTATGCATTATATTCTCATTAGCATTGTTACATCAGCAATGTTTTGTGTGTGATGAGATAAACTGTTCTGTTGCTAACATGGTTATTATTGCAGCATGTTCTGCTAAATATGAGCAGCATAAAAGTAGATCCCTGATGATATCTCCACAAATACTAGGATTCATAACCAGTGAATTCTACTGTTGCTAATTCTAATCCATGGGAGATATGTGTGTAGAGACTGGTTACATTGAAAATAACCAGCCATCTCTTTATCTACTCTTTCTGGAACATGGTTTAGGAAATCCATGTCATCTCTGATCAAACTTGGGTCCAATTCTACATCTATCATTGAATCTTTGACAAACAATTAGAGAATCACAAATCATAAACTATTGAAGACAACCATCAAATCTCAATAGACTTAGGTGAAATTCACATCAGAGATAGAAATAAAACTTTGGAGACTCTTGTGAGACGTGTGAAATAATTGAAGAAAAAAACTAAAAGATTCAAGAATGGTTAGGAATTGAAGGTGAATCCCAACATGAATTGCAAAACAAAAAATCTTGTCTATTGTGTCTCATGACCACAATGCAATGAGAATTACATTAGAGAAACATGTATAAAACTAGCCAACCATGTGAGTGTGCACAAACAGCAAATTAGATATTCATTTTTTAGAAATGTTCCATACTGTAAACATCTAGACATTTGTGCAAACGGAAAATTCAAAATATTCCCTTTTCACAAAATAGGCAAAAAAAAAAAAAGAATACTTTATAAGAATTCTAAATCTAAAATCAAACCAGAAATGGCCAACACTACTACTAAAAACAATTTCTTCTATATGGATTAGCCCAGAACACGTGTTTGAAAAGTTGAACAATGAAAGTGCTTACATACAAAATACACACAATATGAAAACTCCTTTCCCCAAGGTTCATGACATTCTGAATTTAAAAAAAAATTTTAAATAGTTAATGACTTTCAAGAAACTCTTTTTTTTAAAAATATTGTGACTGTATTAAGTATAATATATTTTGCAAAAACTTTTAAATACATACTCTTACACACATGTGCACACACACACATGCATGCATGCATATATGTATTGACATACACATATA
>NC_142947.1:18820731-18865731 GCF_046866305.1 Octopus bimaculoides
GGAAAGCTGCCTCCAGTTCCACACAAGTTGCCGGCCTTGGGACCACTTGGTTCAGCTACCTATGGATCTCATCCCACATGTGTTCAATTGGGTTCAAATCCGGGCTGAGAGCCAACCATAGCATGGTTCTGATGTGCTGATGCAAGAAGTCCATAGTGACCCAGGCCATGTGGGAGAGAGCATTGTCCTGCTGGAACATGTGGCTATGGTGACATGTGCGGAAAGGGATGATGTGAGGTCTTAGGATCTGGTCAACGTAGCGCTGCGCTGTGATGCCATTCCCTCTGCCTGCACCAGCATTTTGGAACACATGGGGCCCAATTCTCTGATTCAGGCCTATAGCACCCTAAGTTGAAAGGTTACCTGCAATTTGGGTCTCAGCCATAAACCAGCATATGTTGGAATATTTACACTTACATCCCCGAAATAAATTTTCAGAATTTACCATATAAAAATGATATTTGTAAAAAATATGTGTGTGTGTGTGTGTGTGTGTGTGTGTGTGTGTGTGTGTATAGGAAAAATAGAAGTTGAAAATGCACTGAGAATAGTTAAAATATTTTTCATTAATATATTTGAAGCTTTAACTGGTTTCACAGTTTACACTCATTTCCAAAAAGTTCAAATAGAAAGCCATGGTTTATGTTGCAGCTGTCTTGCTTCTGACTACTGTTTGAAGTTTGCCCTGTTTTTATAGGGAGTTCATGGCTCAAATTAGTGTATGTTTTGAATAGGATTTGATTAGTAGAAGATAGCCACATGACTCGTCTTAGAAATTTTTGTAGGTTCTCCATTACATCCATGTGTTAGTATCAAGTGACAATGTTTGCCATTGTAAGTTAAGGCTGACACAGTTGACTGAACAATCAATGCTCTGGAAGTTAATATTATTGTTTGTAGAGAATGAACACATGGTTAAGTTTATAGCCTTTTGTGCATTTCCCATTACATTTGTGCATTAGTGTCACATGACAGTATATTTTGCACCTAAAAGAAGGCTGACATGGTTGAGTGAACATGTTTAATTATAATCAAGGCACTCCAAATTAATCTGTCTAGTGGGAGGGTGGATAGTTGTTTGTATGTGGTCGAATGGCTAAAATTTAGGTTGTTAGCTGTGTGGCTTCCTCATAAGTGGCAGAAAGAATTTTCTGTGTGAATCGTTATTTGTGTATATACTTTGTTAAAGTTTGTTAAGTCTTGGTTTGTACTTTTGTATGAAAGTACTTTTTTTTTTGTTTATCTGTGCCTCATCTGTGGTATTCAATGAACATAGGTAGAGTGGGAAGACCTGGACTTTGGGAGACTTATTTTTTGCACATATGTCTATATGTATACTGTCATCATCATTTAACACCTGCTTTCCATGCTGGCATGAGTAGAATGGTTTGACAGGGAGCTGGAAAACGGCAGGACTGCATCAAGCTCCAGTGGGGTCTTAACATATCTATACATTAACACACATAACTATGATATATCTTTCATCTTTCATCTTTTACTTTTTCCAGTCAATAGATGGCAGCCATGCTGGGGCACTGCCTTGAAGAATTTTTAGTTGAATGACTTGACCCCAGTACTTACAGGGATGTAAACACACCAACACTGGCTGTTGAGGTTCGGTGGGGGACAAACACAGACACACACACACACACACACACAAATATGTATATGATGAGCTTCTTTCAAATTCCATCTACCAAATCCACTCATCACAAGGCTTTGGTTGACCCAAAACTTGCCCAAGGTGTCATGCAGTGGGACTAGACCCAGAACCATGTGGTTGGGAAGCAAGCTTCTTACCACACAGCCATGCTTATATATATGTATATATATATATATATATATATATATATATATATATATATATATATATAATGGCTTAGTGGTTAGGGTATTCAGCTCACACTCATAAGGTTGTGAGTTCAAAAACTGGTGGCATGTTGTGTCCTTATTGGGTCAATAAAATAAAGTACTAGTTAAATACTGGGGTCAATGTAATCGACTACACCCTCCCCCTTTTCTGGCCTTGTGCCAAAATTTGAAATAGTTGTTTGACACAAACTGTTGTGCAGTTGTTTTGTTGACTCTACCAAAATTTGTTAAACTGTTGGTTAATGATAATATTAAAAATAATAATAATGGTAATTTCTTGTTAAAAATAAAATGAAATAAAGTAGCAAAGCATTGTTTTTGTCTTTCTTTCGCTTGCACTTTTATACCTAATTATCACACTGTTGTGGTTTTACTACTACTACTACTACTACTACTACTACTACTGCTGCTGCTGCTGCTGCTGCTGCCAGCAGCACTACCACCACCACCAGCAACACCAGCAGTTGTAGTAGTAGTAGTAGTAGTAGATTCATGCAGAAGGGGTAAAGGAGTAGCAGTGTTGGTGTGTCTGGGCCTTCTTGGCTGCTTGTCTCACAGATGTGTGTATACCAATGTGTATAAATGTATCAGTGTATTTGTGATGTGTGCATGCATGTTTATCATTGTAAATGTGATATGTGCAACATGTAGTAAACTTTATTGTTGGTGGCTGGTTGTTTTATATATATCTTGCTGTCTTTTTCATTATATCTTTAATCACAAAATCAATTATGTATATATGTGTGTGTGTGTGTGTGCATGTTAACATGAATGTGTGTGTGTTTGTTTTTTCCCCACATGTAGTTTTCTGACTGTCTGTCAACTGCAACTGTTAGAAAATGTTGCAGGTGTGTTCCTATACACCACCTGTTCAAGAATACAAGTAAACTCTGGTTAGAAGAAAGATAGGTGCACAGGTATTTTATTTACAGATGGTTATTCCAGATTAGCTTTCAGATTACTGAGTCAATTGTAACGATTATGTATACACTTTATGTTGAATTAATCATGCATTATCTTGAACTTCAAGATTTTGAAGATGTGTTTGTTTATTTATGACACTGTAGGATATGTGTGAGAGGTCGGATCTGGCCAGTTTTAACATAAAACAAGTAGAATATATCAGCCAGATATGGTCAGTTTAAATGCTAAAGGGTTAACAATTTCACAGTTACACACATCTGATTTTAGAGTTTTATACACAACTTCATATTTGATATACATCTCTTTCTCTCTCCCCGCTACTTTCTTGACCTAAATTGTCATACATGATGAGTTGTCAAGTTTCTCTGATAATCAACTCTTAAACCTTCAATGGCAGAAAAGTTTTTTCTTTCTTTCTAACCAATAGAAATAATAGCTCTCTGAACTTACTACAGTCAGTCCTTATTCTAGAGACTATACTTTCCAAACATCTTCCACTGCTAATTAGATCACCTAGATTACAGAAATTATCTACTCCCTCCAAGAACCATCCAGGGTATTTGAGAAAATCTATTTCCCATGTGTTCTTAGTATTTATTGGTTCTGAATATCTGCTACAAAATCTACTTTCTCTGTTTATCTTCCTTTGATTCCACTACAGTCCTTATGTGTCCGTAGTTTGGTGTACCACTGGGTACACCAAATGGCAATTCTACAAACACAATTCCTACATATCAAACAGGGTCATTTACTTGAAGGATAATTTTAATCTCTGACTATCAATCAGCCGGTTTATTCCAGATTCACCTGTAGTGTACTTTAATGATTTTACAGTTACACATCTGGTTTTAGTCTCCTACATATGCACATCTCTCTCTCTCTCTCTCCCCTCTCCCACTAAATTGAAAATGTACCTGTCAAGTTTCTCTGACAACCAATTCAAAAACCTAACATGACAAAATGATCAACTTTTAAATCATGGTACATTTGCTGCCTCTGTTTACATACAAGACAACTTTGACCTTTATGCAGTTGGTATTCGGGAGTGTATCCTATTGCATTTACGGAAAAAATTATGGGTGTGTGCTGCTACTAAGTAGATTGATATATGAAAGAACACTGAGTGGAATGGTCTGAACCCCCCCCCCCCCGACACACACACACACACACAACTATACACCTACACACTTCAAATAGATAGGAGATATAGCCAGCAGAGATGTCAGTGTTCAGAACACTGATGTAGTGATTGAGATAAGGAATACATTTTATTGTAGTGACTGAAACAAGGAGTAGTATTTACTGTAATGATTCAAACAAGGCACTGGTCTGTAGCGTCTGAGATAAGGGAGTCCACAGCAGTGGTGGACACTGGGAGTATTTTGTAGCATAGTGATTGAGACAAAGAGTATAAAGAAGCATAGTGATTGAGATTTAACACTATTATTTCATGATAGACTTATCTATTTCCACAACTCCACTCCCTGCTTACAATGGTGAACCATACCACCTCATAATTGTTACAGTACAAGCCAATAAGGGAGCCTCTGTGTGGTTGTTCAATCTGCTAGAAATAGCAACCAAATCTCATTCAAATTACACTCAGCTTAAAAAAGAATGGACAGATTGGAAAAACTTAGCCCTTGACTTGCTATGCTTGAGAAGCAGAGATAGGATGATCTAGGCTAGAATAATTTTGATTATAAGACTGCTCAGAGTTAACTTAAGGGGAACAAACAACAAGAGATTTGGCTAAAACCAGCTGTTCAGAATTTTTGATGTTGCTCCCACTGTAATGGTTCACTATTGGTCATCTGTACTCTCAAGTTCATTTTAATGCTGGAATAATTAGACTATATAATTACTGAAGTAATAAACTTCATTTTGAAAGAAATCCCTCTGGTCCAACTGCCTTTGCACTTTGTTATCACTAACAACAAATGATGGCTATGCAAGGCCATTACTAAAAGGATCCCCTTAACTCAGTCACTCTATGAATAGCTAACTTTGACCAGAGCCTGGTCAAGGTATAAAAATGTCTAAAGGTGAACAATATAGCTTTTTCTAAAAACTTCATTTAAAAAAGCTTAAATGATGATGGTGATCATCATCATCAACATTTTAATGTTCATTCACTTTTCTATGTTTGCATGGGTTGGATGGTGTTTATTGAGGCAGATTTTCTTTGGCCATTTGTCTTTCCAGTCACCAACCCTCACCTATTTCCAAGAAAGGCAATATTTCCTGGAAATGAATAACATTGCTTATATGACAGTGATACAGCTATCATGCAATGTCAAGATAAGGAGACACAGACACCCACCCACTCACCCCAAACATATACAGACGTATGTGTGTGTGTTTATTCTACTCATGTATGAGCATATTCATTGGAGAACTATGGGTATATATTCATGCACATAATTATATCTATGTATTAGTTTTTTCAACTTTATATTTTCTGACGCGACTCTATCTCTTTCTCTATCACTTTTCCCCTCTCGTTCTTCCTTCTGTTACTACTATATCTCTCTCTTTCCCCTCTTGTTCTTCCTTCTGTTACTACTATATTCCTCTCTTCCTCTCTTTCTCTCGTTGCTCACCTATTCTTCTACTTCCTCCCTTTGTTTCTCCCTCTACCACTCTTTCTCTCTCTTCCTTACCCCTGCCTGGTCACATGCTTCCGGTCACTAATCCTTTTCTTCCTTGGCTATCGCCGAGCAAACACGCGAACTTACTTCATCCCCACTTTCAGTTCGGGTCTCACAGCATTCATATACACATAATTTTTCATGTCTGGCTGCATAGCCTTTTCCGTTTGTTTTCCTGTCTTGTTTTTTGTCCGCCACTACATTCCTCCATGGCACAGGTTTAATTTGTGCATACAAATTTAATTTGCGGTCCATGGGAAGAGCCGTTTTAACGATGCGTCCTGCCCAACTCTTCGAAACGCCGGTGTTAAAACGGGGGTAGCTGATGAAGGAAAATGTTCTCTATGTGGCTTGTGTGTTTTCTGTACTCTGGTTATTATTATTTTCTTGTCTATGTTTTGTTTGCAATGTCCTGTACCCAGATATGCACCTATATATACAGGTAGACATAGGTATGCACATACCTGTACGTATATATGCATATACTCATTTATTATTTGTTTTATATATATATATATATATATAGAGAGAGAGAGAGATACATACAGGCATAGATAGATAGACAGACAGATAGATAGATAGATAGATAGATAGATAGATAGATAGATATTGCACTTGATAATTTTACAGCCTGTGAAATGTTTTTACAACTGCATAAGTATATGGGCACATGTAATGCATATAAGTAGCCCATGGGCCCCATATCTGTGTGTAATGCACTGTTCATGTACACATGTATGTTTATGTATATATGACTACACAGTGATGCTGATGGTAATTTAGAAGTATATATTATCACAGTGTGTGTGGCTGCTTCTGCATTGCTGAAATTTAATTGTTGTCTTAATAATTATAATAATAAGAATGAGAATAATGATGAAAATTTCTCCTTCTCTTTCCTCCCACTTCCCATGGCAGTAGCATACTCACAAAGGCTTTAAGAGACTGAAGGGAATTGTAATTGTAATTGTAACACATGCTGCAACCTATACCTGTACCTACTTACACTAAGCAAAAAGACCTGCTACCTTCAGGCAAGCAACTGCAAAGATCTTCATTGCAAATGCTGAAAACATACCTCAACTTACCTCCCAGACTTCTCAGGTTCACAAATCAGAGCTGTCACAGTCAACATCAGTGTGATGAAAGGTAGGTCTGGTGAGACTGTTAAAATGTTTGGTGATGTGTAGATGTGTACTGTGTGCAAGAAGTACGATGGAAGGGAGCCTCAGCTAGACTGCTTGTGGACAAGAGACATAGATACAAATTCTTCTTGGTGGGCAACAATGATGGGTTAGGTGGTGTAGGTATTGGCAGAGAAATGGGTGGATAAGGTGACTGAGGCAGTCAAGTTGTGTGATAGGATTATTAAGCTAAGATTGGCCCTGTTTAATGGATTTCATAGTTTTCATGGAGGCTATGGTTTTGGTTCCAGAAATGAAAATGGAACAAGGCTGCTGGAGTTCTGTAATGCAAATGACTTAATGGTTTGCAACATCGACTTCAGGAAACCTGTCAGCCATCTGATTACTTATCAATCTGATGGACACACTAGCTAGATTGACTACACCCTCACCAGAAACAGAGACAGGTGTATGCTTGTGAATGCAAAGTCCTTTCCAAGTAAAGAATGTACCTCTCAAAATAGGTTAGTGGTTAGCGAGTCAGGGCTTAAAGCTAGAAGGATCCTGAGACACATACTGATGTGGAAAATGAATCTATGGAATCTCAAGGATTCTTTAAATGGGCAAAAGTTTAGAGATGTTCTTTATGAAGCCTCTGATGAGAAGGAGGAAGAGATAGAGACACACAACATAGTGGACAACTGGAAGTTCATACAGGACAATCTACTGAAGGTGACAGACCAAATCTTTGGCTGGAGTAAAGCTTCTGTCAGACTAAGTGACAAGGTAATGGAACAATGAGGTCAACAGGGCTATAAAAGAGAAATGGAAAGAGTGGAAGAGTTGGGATAGCAAAGAACTATATCAGATAATTAAAAGAGAAGCAAGGCTTCAGGTTTATTTAGCTAGGGTAGAAGTAGAAAGGAAAAGGTTTGCTTACAGCATGAAGGTAAGACACTTGAAGTGTTCTGGATTGCCAGACAGTGTGTTAGAGAGAATCGAAGTGTTGTGGGAGAGTAGTGTGTATGGACAGATAATGGTATACTTGCTTTTGGTGATCCCGAAAAGAAAGAGGTGCAGAAGAACTACTATGAAAGGCTATTAAATGTAGAGAATGAATGGGAAAAAGGGTGTCTTCCTCATGTCAACCCAACAGAGGCACCAATTAGTCTAGTAGACAGCAATTAAAGATATGAAGACAGGGAAGGCCCTTAGTGTATCAGGAGACACTGGTGAGATGCTTAAAATATCTGATGGAGTTGGATATGGTCTAGTCACCCATGTAGTTAATTTGGTTATTCTGAAAGGCATAATCCTCAGTGACAGGTGTAGCAGCATCATAGTCACCTGCTATGGTAAGAGTAAGGAAGATACCTTAGATAGAGGCATGGAATTGATGGACAAGGTGATGAAAGTTGTGGACAGAGTTATAGCTCAACTAATTAGGAACAGGATTAGACTAGATGAAATGCAGTTTGGCTTTGTCCCGGGGAGAAGCACCACAGATACTATTTTCTTAGTCAGTTGCAAGAGAAGTGTCTAGCTAAGAACAAGCCATTGTACTTAGCATTGGTTGATCTAGAGAAAGCTCTCGGCAGAGTACCTCTGTGAAATGGTGGTCTCTGATGAAGCAAGGGATAGTAGTACTATGAAAATTTGATTAGAATGTCACAGGAAATGATTGCAATATGAATTCTTCAAGCCAAGTCAACTAGGAGGAGACCTAGGGGTAGACCATGAATGAGATGGTTTGATAATTAACATCCATAGTTTCAGTTGGTCACTCTTGGGAATTCAGCTGGAGAGTGCAATGACAGTTGTTTCTGATAGGAGAAGGCGCCTGAGGACTCTACCACCATGATGGATGGATAACATTGCTGATATGCATCCTCACATTTTTTTAAAGATGGTAGGGTGGGAGTTGAAGAAGAGTTGGTTGTTGTTTCAGGCAGAATAAGGAATTATGCAAAAGAAAACCCTTTTTAGTATCAGAGGCAGATTGCAAGTATATAAGAACTTGTAAGGGAAGCGTGGGGGTGGGAGTGAGAAAAATAATGAATATTATATCATATCTACAAATTTATAAGCATGTAACTTAACATATTTACCATATTTATTAGATGTTCTCTTGCATAAGATGCACCTATTTTACAAGTATTTTGTAGAAAAAATGAATGTGTTTCATTATCCACCGATCAAAAGATATTTTAAAGTGGTTTTGAGTGTGGTGGGAGGATGTATGTTTCTGTGCATATAAATACAATGCTGTGGTACTATATTGGAATAATGTATGAAACCATAAATTTATCATATATAAACTACATTATATGAGAACTGTATTTCAACTTCATCTTCTTTCAGATCAACTGTATAGTTGTTTATATTTTGGTCAAAAGAATTGACTTACAGGATATAAAACTTGTATTCTAGCTGTGATGAGTTTTGTGTAAACATTATCAGCCACCAGGGTGGTGCGCCATTGCTATGGTTTTGTTGTCAGCCACTCATTGAAAATAGTTGATGAACAGCTAAAAATTTAACATTCTTTCCATCTATCTAGGAGAATTCTTCATTTAGATAATTAAAAAATGTCTCTTAAAGGTAATAGATTTATTAAATAATGTCAGACATATATCAAGTATAGGTAATGTATACTGGGGAAGGAGTTACAATGAAATGATGTGACCTCCTCATATAACTATTGGGTTGTCCAGAAAGTTCATGCCGATTTATATTACCCGTGGCAGATTGTATCAGAGTACAGATTGCAAGTATATAAGCTTACCTTTCGACTTATTTTAGAACATGGTTGAGTCCATAAAATAGGATTTGACTACACCTCCATTTAGAGCACAGTTTAAGCTATCTTTTCGTGGAAGAAGGTTTATGTTCCTATAACCTGTGTTAATTCTGTAACCCTTTAAAATGGAAGATAAGAAAGTTCCTTTTCGGCACTTGATGCTTTTCTTTTTCTGTAAAATGAAAAATGCTTCACAAGCAACCAAAGAAATATGCGCAGTTTACGGTAATGTTTCTTTATCCGAAAGAACTTTACGGAAGTGGTTTGCAAGGTTCCAAGCTGGAGATTGTAGCCTTATTGATAAAGAGTGATCAGGCAGACCATCCACTACAGATGATGACCAAATCAAGTCATTAATTGAGAATTACCCACATTGCACAACCTGAGAATTGGCAGAAAGCCTCAACCTATCAAAATCCGTCGTTCATGAGCACCTGGTAAAGCTTGGGTACACAAATCGCTACGATATTTGGGTACCACATGAGCTGAGTGAGAAGAACCTTTTGGATCGCATTGCCATCTGTGATTCACTTTATAAACGGAATGAAAACACGCCTTTTTTAAAGCAAATTGTGACAGGTGATGGAAAATGTATTATCAACCAAAATGTTCAGAGAAAGCGATCTTGGAGTAAGCGACATGAGCCACCCTTAGCCACCCCAGAAGCGGGTCTTCACCCTAAAAAAGTCTTGCTTTGTGTCTGGTGGTATTGGAAAGGAATTCTGTACTATGAGCTTCTCCCAAGTAACCAGACAATTAATTCTGAGAAATGTTGCACACAACCGGACGAGTTAAAAGCAGCAATTGGCCAACAGGAAGGATGTTGATAATGCAAGACCGCACGTTTCTTTGGGAACCAGACAAAAATTGCTGCAGCTTGGCTGGGATGTGTTACCCCACCCTCCATATTCACCAGATATTGCTCCTTCGGATTTCCACTTATTCAGGTCCGGGAAGAATAGTCTTAATGGTAAAAATTTTCAAATTTTCAAGTTAAAGGGAAGATGGAGACGCATTGTGCAACAAAATGGTTCATATTTGGTTGATTAAATATGTAACAGCAAGTATTTATTGACCTTTTCTTTCCTTTAAAAATCAGCACGAACTTTCCGGATAACCCAGTACCAACATACTGTAAGCAGTGGTGGTGGTGGTTTGATTAAACATGCAAATATATTTCTGGCTTCAAAAATGCTCAGCTAAATAGTGAAAAAAGTTTTTAAATTATTGCTTTTTGTGTGTGAACATGAAGTTCTGCTGAGACCAAGTTTATTTAAATTGGAATGTGCTCACTTTGAAATCCTTCTTCTCACTTTGAAGTGACATGTCCTTGCTTTTAAATACAAACACTAGGGTTAAACATAGAGGGATTAGTGGACATTGATAATCAGTGACAATTGAGTTGTCTATTGTTGATGACCAACAGAATATCTTATAGTTGATGACCAATGGATTGGTCTATTGTTTATAGTTGATTACCTAGGTACTAACAGAACGAATGGCAAATTATTGGTAACCAATAGAGTTATAACTGGTCAATGACCATTGCAATTAATAGCAATACCAACATACAATTTTCTAGTTGATACTTATTTTCTTTGCTTGTTCAATTATCTAATAGTATCTTAATCATCATCATTATTGCTGTTGTCGACATTGTTTTCACCCCCACCACCACCACCACCATCATCATTATTGAAGGTAGTAAGCTGGCAGAATTATTAAAGGGTTGGGAAAATACCTTGCTGTATTTCTTCTGGCACTTTACATTCTGAGTTCAAATTTCTCCAAGATCAACATTTTCTTTTATCCTTTCAAGGTTGATAAAATAAAATACCAGTCAAGCACTGGTTGACTGCAATTGACTAATCCCTACTTGTGCCAAAATCAAAGACCATTAATATTATTATTAAACTTTTGGGGTTGACAAAATAAAATACTAGTTAAACACTGGGGTCAAGGGTATCAAGTAACTCCCCTACACTCAAATTGCTGGCTTTGTGCCAAAAATTTGAACAATTTCTATTTGATAATTTATAATTAGTAATAGTTGTAGTAGCAGCAACATTAGTAGTAGTGGAGAATTAGTGGAATTAGTTTAATTATTTAATGACCATGTCATTAAGTGTTAATGTGTCAATCCTCTCATGTGCTGCATTGTCTCACACCGTCTATATATATTCAAGAGAGGATTGTGTGCCATGACATTAAGTGGCTGAGAAAAAAGGAAAAAAAAAATCTTCCTCCATTCCCTCCCCATCGCTCTCATCTCAGGATGGGATGTTAATTAATCATGAGTTAACTTAGCCATGATCTTTAGTTCAACCTTGGTCCTACCAGCTAACAAACAAACCATATATGTTATTGCACTGTGATGCCTAAAAATTCACAGCTTCTATCTCTAAGCCATCTCAAAAACACCCTATATTTCAACATTGTCTTGAAAGGTTATATCTACACATATGAAGAATTCACTCTCCATACCATACAATAAACATTTGCAGTTATTCTGAATCAAAGTCTCTGTTCATCACTTTAACATGCTATCCCTACAACCCACTGAATAACTCCAACCATCTGCAGATGTTCAGTTTTCTTTTGTCCTGCATTAAGAGCATCTCTTCTTTCATCTTTGTCTGCAGTTTCAGACATTTAATCACAGGTTAGTCCTGATCAAGCAGACTTATGATTAAAGATGTTCCAGTCTTGAACTGTTTTGTCATCTATATATATAAAAATGAGAATGTGTGTCTGTCTGTCTGTCTGTGTGAATCCCTAAAACTCGAGAACTACGCAACCAATTTCATTCAAATTTTACACATGCCTTACTTAGGGTTCCAGTTGTGTTTTAGTCAAAAAAAATTATTAACTTCTTGCAGAGTTCGAGCACACGGCAACATAATATCTCCTCCACTATTTAAGTATTACGTGTCAAAAGTGAAACAAAAACACTCATGTCAAATACTTTCACTTTAAAAATGAAACTATTCCACTAACTGAAACAATCACATTTCGATACTGTAGTGACAGATACTTTCACAGAGAGAGAAAGAGAGAAAGAGAGAGACAGAAAGAGAGAGAGAGAGAGAGATGTATATGTATACATATACATGTATATGTACACCATTTCGATACTGTAATGACAGATACTTTCAGAGAGAGAGAGAGAGAAAGAGAGAAAGAGAGAGAGAAAGAGAGAGAGAAAGAGAGAGAGAGAAAGAGAGAGAGAGAAAGAGAGAGAGAGAAAGAGAGAGAGAGAGAGAGAGATGTATATGTATACATATAGATGTACACGTATATGTATATATATATATAGATCTATACATACATGTATATGTATACATATGTGTAGATGTATATATATATATATATATAGATGTACATGTAATATGTACACATATATACATATATACATGCATACAGATATCTATACATATATACACCCATCACACACACATACACATGCACACAAACACACACATTAGTCATTTGTTTTCTTATCCAAAACTACGTCAAAAGTACTGAATGGATCTTTATGAAATTTGGAAATTATATTCTTTGCATAACGGCCATAACTCCCATGAAAATTCATATATTTTTGATGTTGATGAAATTTTAACCCGAACATAACAGATGAGCATTATTTAGAAAATGATGTCACACGTTATCGAGGCTACCATTCTTTCTGGATGTGCAAAAGGGGATGACGTCTTTATTCCAAGAATTCCTCTTACTCCATCAGGAGCAGACATTCCTTTTACATTCAGAAGACTACAATTCCCCCTTCGTGTGACTTTTGCCATGTCCATAAACAAATATCAGGGTCAAACACTGTCTGTAGCTGGTCTTCTCTTGGAAGAGCCCTGCTTCTCACATGGACAACTGTATGTTGGCTGCTCAAGAGTGGGCAGCAACAAAAAACCTATTTGTATATGCTCCACAAGGGAAAACAAGGAACATAGTTTACAATGAGGTGTTATAATCACAACAGCAAGAAAGTATGTACATGATCACCTTCTTTTACGAAACTTCATTGACTTTCATATATTTATATTGATATACATATATATACGTGTGTTTGGGTGCGTGTGTGTATATATATCTCTATATATAAAGATGATGCGTAGTCTAGACGGCGTTTTTAGATTTCATTATTCTCTTTAACCCGGGCAACGCCTGGTATTTCTGCTAGTTTTCTATATTTGGGCTGCCATTATTATGCAATGTATATTTCCATTTCTAAGGTGGCATGATGTGGTCTGGGGGTGATTTTGCTGCTGTTTCTAGTAAGTTGAGTGATCACATAAAGGTTTCTCTCATTTGTCATTCTTTGAAGTCATCATCCTCAGTCACTTCAATGTCCACCACGCCTGTTCTTGGCTCTGGCATTCAGCATTGACTGTCCATGCACGGACTACAAACCAATTTGTTTCCCATTCTCAACTAAATGCACCATCTCATCTCCTCAACTAACTTATATCATTGACCAATACTCTGTCTTCTTTAAATATTCTTCACCACATTCCCACCACTAAGAGAGCTTCTTTACAATCACTCAATCTGCTAAAAATAGCAACAAAACTTCTGTTAAAATCATACATTACCATCTCAAATAAAGGGCACACAAGATGATGTAGTCACTGAGGTAAAAAAAAGAATGAAATAAATGGTCATGGCCGGAATGCTATGATCTTGATTCTAATCATCTCGGGTTGATGTGGAGCTAAATAACAACAAAAACTTCTACCAAGCTTTATGGCACCTTAATGCAGATAACTGGTCAATACATCTGTTGACAACTCTTGGCAGTAGATATATTTCATCTCTGAACCATTCAGGACAATTAAGTGAACAATATGATCATCTTATGTATGCCACTTAACATTTTCCTACAAGAAAAACTCACAACCATAACATTCTCCAGAGGTTTACCTAGAGATAACCACAAGTGTATCTCTATCATTTTTTTACCTATGGAACTCTTTGATTCCTATTTCATTTGGGTAGACTCTCCTCACCATTCGATGTTAAAAAAAAATCTATTATATTTTAAAATTAAATATTATTAGGAATTGTATAAAAAAATCATTTAAATATTTTGTCAATGACCTGTAGGAACACTGTATTTTGTTATACAACTATAATATACTACAAAGTATATTAAACGCTTTTACAAGTCAATACTGTGTTCCATCAGGAATCTCAGATATGGAACACCATAACAAAATCAGCACTGACAATAATTTCAATTGAAAATCTGTAGAGATAACCCTAACAAGTAAATATTTTGTGTATTGTAGGACTATAACCAATTTGTTGCAGATAAATTTTGACAACAGAATCTTATATGAACCCCCAAAGGCAATATGGACTCCAGTTGAAAACCTCTAGTGTAGTGTATTATGGTATGTTATGATATATTATAGCATAGTATAGTGTAATGTAGTGTAGCTTAGTGTATTATAGAATAGGACAGTATATTATAGTGTTGTATAATGTATTATTGTCTAGTGTAGATTGTTATAGTGTGAGACAGTGTTTTATAGTTTAGGGTATTACAATGTAGTATAGTTTATGAGAGAACATTAAGGTTATGTGTGTGTAATAGTGTGGGGTAGTGTATTTTAGTGAAAGAGCAATGTATTGAGGTGTGGTGTATGAAATAAGATGTAGAGTAGATTAAGGTACTGCTGTTGTTACTGATGTGAACGTTTATCTTTTTCAGCTTGTAACAATCCAGCCAAGCAGAACAAAAGCCTGATAGTTTATGAGGTGACATAATGTGAATTAGGTCACCATAGCTTGTTCCCAAACAACACACACACACACACACACACACACACACACAAATATTCTAATATGCACAAACACAAACTCATGTATACATTCACATGTACATGAATAATTGTATATATATGTGTGTGTGTTCAGGGCACATTAGCTATTTGAGAACAAAACTATAAAAAAACATAAATAGCCCAGACTAACTAAATAAGCCTCTCCTTTTTTTAGCCATTACATGGAAGCTTTGAATCTAATGCAGACAAAGGAAAAGCATGTTAGTCTCATCACCTTAGCTGCCATCCACTGCGAACCTGAGAGTGCAGCCTTCATAAATGTTGCTAAGACATTTCAAGTTTTAGATCAGAAAACAACTCTTTGCCTCTGATAGGAATGTGTCCTCCATGGCCAAAAGAAAAATCGTTCTTGGTAGTCAGACATTGTCAGAAATGTAGAGTTTGTCCAAGAAATCCAGAGTCTTGTTAATGAGAATCTTAGCAATTCATCTCAATGAGTTAAAGTCCATGATTAAACATGTAGTGCACAAAGATATTACATACAAATCGTGTGTTATGAGAAGAGGATTGTTCATGTCTGATAAGATTCAGGAGAACCATGTGATCCGGTTGAAGTGTTTGCTGAACAAACTGAAGGAGCTGGACATGCTCTGACTCTTCTCAGATGAGAAGAACTTTGTCCAAGATCAAAAAGTAAACAGGCGCAGGTGTAGCTGTGTGGTAAGAAGTTGATTTTCAACCACATGGTTCTGGGTTCAGTCCCCCCACTATGTGGCACCTTGGGCAAGTGTCGTCTAGTATAGCCTTGGGATAACCAAAGCCTTGTGAGTGGATTTGATAGGTGGAAACTGAAAGAGGCCTTTCAGGCTTTGGTTGGCCTGAGGTTATAGTAGAAGACATTTGCTCAAGACGCCATGCAGTGGGACTGAACCCAGGACTGTGTGGTTGGGAAGCAAGCTTCTTACCACACAGCCACTCCTGCACCTATATATATATATATATATATACACACACACACTCACACACATACACATATATAAATGTAGAACAATGAAATGAGTGCTCAACACTACATTGGTAGATATATAATTTCTTCATTTCTGAATTAAGTCTACCATTGGTTTCATGTTAAGAAAAGTTGGAAATTATCCTAGTAACTTAACACTTTGATGAAGACAAACGTTTAGGGCCATTAGGCCAAGACGAATTGTAATGAGTAATGCTTGGGAGAAATATTGAAAGGGCTTATCCCTTGGTTCCGCTCTCATAATTGTTTCGCTAATCCAGTAACAACAATACAAAGTATGAAGCCCTTAAAATGGTTTTTGTGCATTTATTGAGAATACCAAACTGCCTTACACAGGATCTTGTTTTTAAGAATTCCCAATAAGTTATGAATACC
The DNA here is from genome assembly GCF_046866305.1 of Octopus bimaculoides. Lineage (NCBI taxonomy): Eukaryota > Metazoa > Mollusca > Cephalopoda > Octopoda > Octopodidae > Octopus > Octopus bimaculoides. The sequence goes on from NC_142947.1 coordinate 18,837,303, forward strand.
CAAATTGTGAAGTCAGTTATGTAATAACGCAAAATTAATTACCCGATAGTAAGAATTCAAATAAAGTAGCCCTGAAAAGAGCTTTAATACATTCTCAGAGTATATAGACCTTAGGAGAAAATACTAATGAGGTATGTATACTAAAATCGTGAAGCATATCATGTAATAACAGGCTAATCAGATAATAATAAAAATGAGATAACAATTCAAAGTAAATAACTCTGAAAAAAGCTTTTGCAAGTTCGCAGAGAATATTACCCTCAGTGGCACTAGTGTTGTATATTTGTGAATAAGTCACTAACTAAAATAAGTGGATCTATTGTTTAGGAAAATGCTATTTACTTGTTTAAGCATTGTATTGGATAAATTGTGAAAATAACTCAAATAGTTCAAATACTAAGAAACCAGCATACTCAATTTGATTTATATGAAATAATTTACGAACATGAATGGGTTATTTCCCTAGGTTATATATAAGGTTTCCTTCCAGGAGTGAATGGGTTATTTCCCTTGGATGCTTAAACATAATATATTAGTTATATGTAGTAGATATAAGAATCCCTTCCAGGAGACCTATTATCGATTTTTTAAACAATCTAAGTATGTCACTAATTTTCCAGACATGAGTTCTACTCATGTGTCAATTTCTTGCATTTCTATAATATCAGTTGCTTTTATTTATTCCCTAACTTGATGGACATATAACAACAAACCAGCTGACATTAAAAATCTCTAGTGAGACTTCTTTATCAATGTACCTGAAGAGACCCAGACTGATGGGTCGAAACATATGTTGTAGCTAATAAAAGTCTAATACGAAATCCATTTCCTACTATTAATTAATACTATTACCCTAACTGCCACTGTGGAGTTCTTGAAATAGATCCAATAGAAGTGTACCACAACTGCGGATGACAATAGTTAGCCTAAACTGTGCTGGTGCTCTTCTCAACATTTAAACACACTAATCGAATTATATTTTTTTGTCCAAATTATTTATTATATATATATATATAAAATGCAATAACATGTATATGCCCATGTGTGTGTATCTGTGTATGTTGCATTTATATGTAAAAGTAAGAAAATAAATACACATGAGTGACAAATAGTCAGTAAGTTAGAGTGTTGTTAGATAAAGGGGTAGACAGCAAAGGGGGAGAAGTGTATCAGTTAAGTGAAGCGATCATTTAGTGTTCCTTTTATATTGGCACTGGTGAGTCTCGCTGAAAGGATTACATAATGGAAATAATGGTAGATGGGGGGGGGGGAGGGCATATGATGGGGTGAGGCAAATGTAATGTGTGTGTGTGTGTGTGTAGGAGGAGGAGGAATGGTAAGAGTGGAGGAGGGGTATATGTAAATGAATGAAGAAAACTTAATAAAGTAGAACTCTAACAAATATACACTAAAACATGAACAACATTGAGTGATTGATGGTGATTCATCCATGATCTAGTAGTAGTAGTAGTAGTAGTAGTAGTAGTAGTAGTGTTGTTCATCCCAGCACATCATGGAGCAGATTGTGTTATTTTTTGTGTCTTGATGTGTTTGGGTGTTTGTCTGGATGGACTGGGAGGGTGAGGATAGAATATTTAAGACATTATAAGTAGATATGTCTGGGAGATAAGTGAATGTGTCTGGGGTGGAGGTGGGAGTGTGATGCTTTGTTTAGATTGAGAGGGTGGGATAGAGATTTAAATGTGTCTGTGGGTGTTGACGTGTCTGGAGTGTGTAAACATATCTGGGTGGTGGTGGTGGTGTGTATGTGTCTGAGTGTGGGGGGTTGTGATGTGTTTGGAGAGGATGTAGATTGGACTGAGGGATGTAGATGTGTCTTAGAGGATGTCTTTGGGGGAAGATATAGACGTGTCTGGAGAAGATGTAGATGTGTTTGGTGAGGATGTAGATGTGTCTGAGAGATTTAGATGTTTCTGGGGAAGATATAGACATCTCTGGAGAGGATGTAGATGTGTTTGGTGAGAATGGTAGATGTAACTGGGGAATATAGATGCGTCTGGAAAATTTAGATGTCTGGGGGAGATGTAGATGTCTGAGGGAGGGATACAAATGCATATGGGTGATTTTTTTGGACTGAGAATGAGGGACAATGTTTGTAGGATGCAGTTTAAGAGTGTCCTGGGGGCACTGTTTTTCTATATATCACTTGCGATGATGGCAGTGGGGAGATGAGTCACTGCTATCTCTAGCAGTCGAGCATTCATCATTTACAAGACCAAGGAAGGTCAAAATCCTATGATGTAGTAGCTTTTGGTGCTTGAGATGGTGGTGATCTATCTCTCCACTAGTGATATTGCACCAAAAGTCAATATGAGAGTTTCTCCCATGCTGTCTACCACAGTATAGTTTGTTCTAAGAGAACATTCATGTTTAAGTGGGGATAAATACAACCTCTCAGTTTAAATACTGCCTCTGTCACATCTAATCTAATACATAGATGTTATGAATGTGTCCAGATGATTATTTGGATTGAGAGAGAGAGAGTTCGTAGTTTTTGGGAGAGCTATGTTGTAGCATAAATCTGGAAGTCTTGTAGATACATCAGGGTGATTGTTTGAACTGTGAGGGATTGACAATGTTTTCTTTTAGGATGATGTTGTAGACGTGTTCTGTAATACTATGAATGTCTGAGTATTTTGTCTTGACTGAGGTGGATAATTTTCAAGTAATGTTGTAATGTTCTTGGATGTTGTAGATGTGTCTGGTTGATTAAAGTTGTGATTATATATGTGGCAGGGACAGCACTGCGTTGATGCTTGTTGTAGCTACAAAGTGTGCCTCTTGCATGAATGAATGCTGCAGCTCTTGCGATTGAAGTCTGGTGTAGTTTCAATAGACAAAACAAAACCCGCATGTAAAACAGTTACCTTCTGTTATACCCTATTCCCTTCAACTAATCTTACCTTCTTGCAGAGGAAGCCTTTATTTTCCGACTAACTGCTGTTAAATCACTACCACATCACCTGCAACACTCACCTCACCACCATCCCACCACCAACACCAACCAACATCACAAAAGGAGTCTCTCCTGCAAGTGATAGCAACCAAATCTCCCTCAAAAGATACCTTACAGTAATTTTAAAGAAAAAATACATTGGACAATGTAATTGTAAACATGTAAATTAGGTGAGATGGTCATGGCTGAACTGCCTATCAGGAACTAAGTAGCAATAACAACCACTCACCATCATCTTTAATAAAACCACCACCACTGCCACCACCACACACAGCACTACTTCACTTCTCCACTATTGCTTTTTTCCTGCTAACAAACATAAGCCACCCCTATGTTGAGGTAACTGTCCCCTCTAGCTTTTTGTCCTACACCAGCCGACATCCAACCTTTCACTTTCTCTCTGCCTTTTCCTCTCTCTTCCATCTTTAACACACACACACACACACACACACACACACACACACACACACACACACACAAATGTGCGCGCATGCACAAACACAGATATAATCATACACTATGATACATTGAAGTGTACATTATTTCATGCTCAGCCCCTCTTGTGGCGGTGATGGTGGGGTGTTTTATGGAAGAGGAAGGGTACAATACTCACCCAAAGGAGACAGACAGACCATCTGCCTCACTCCCCAAATCTAATCCGTTTTTTTTTCTCTCTATACAACTGTTTCACGACGGGGGGGGGGGGGTATGAGGTAATGTCACTCCCACTCTGCACCACGACCCACTATTATCCTATCACATCACCACAACCACTGTTCCAGTGCCTACGATGACGCTAACCACTACCACTACCACCACCACCACCACCACCACCACCACCACCGCTGCCGCCGCCTCCACCACCACCACAATGACTGCTATCACCACATTTCTGCCTCATCATTCATCATCAACATCACCTCACTACTACCGCCAAGCTGTAGCAATTCATCAAAGGACCTCCTTATACTGGCCATTAATCTTTGTTGTTCTTTTGTGTCGATAAAGACTGATGATTCATGGTTTGTTCATTGATGGTTCAGCCAACTTGGTAGCCTACAGTACCAAGTTCAATTCCTGTCTGTAGTACTGAAATTTTGACAGGATAGATCCAGAAACTTCATTTACTGTCTGCCTTCATTTCTTCATCAATCTCACTCCATCATTTTTGTTGTTTCTTTTTGTTAGCATGGCTGTGTGGTTTGCTTCTCAACCACATGGTTTTGAGTTGCCCCACTGCAATGCATCTTATGCAAAGATCATCTACTACAGTGCTGAGCCTACCAAAGCTTTAAGTGTGGATTTGGTTGACAGAAACTGCAGTCCAACAAATAAAACAAGTAAAAGATATAGGAAAAGTCTCAAATTGTTTTACCAAAACTGACACAACTAAAACCTTGGTGGACAGAAAAGGAGAATGCATCGGGAGCTGTCATAGGAGAGCAGCTTCCCTCTAAAGTAATTCTACCTATGAACCATGTCATTTTGTAGAAGCTATAAAGGAAGATATATTCATCATTTCTTTATTGATCTGTGTCCTCTTTGCTTTGTATCACATCAAGAATATGTATCTCTCTGTAACACCAACATTCTTACAAGTTGTATTTTTCCCATTAATTACTCTTTTACTCTTTTAGTTGTTTCAATCATTTGACTGCGGCCATGCTGGGACACCGCCTTTAGTCGAGAAAATCAACCCCAGGACTTATTCTTTGTAAGCCTAGTACTTATTCTATCGGCCTCTTTTTGCCGAACCGCTAAGTTACAGGGACGTAAACACACAAACATATACACACACATACATATATATATACATATATACGATGGGCTTCTTTCAGTTTCCGTCTACCAAATCCACTTACAAGGCTTTGGTCGGCCCGAGGCTATAGTAGAAGACACTTGCCCAAGGTGCTATGCAGTGGGACTGAACCCAGAACCATGTGGTTGGTAAGCAAGCTACTTACCACACAGCCACTCCTGTGCCTATTGACAATTTATCATCAAAGACATGTGAAAGAAGATATCACTTATTTGAAAAACAGGTGTTACCAACAAGAAAGGCATCTGGCTGTAAAACAATGCCCTAAAATAATATATTCAATTAATCCATGCTAGCATGAAAAAACAAATGTAAAATAAACAAATGATGTGTGAATTTGTGTCTGTCTGTACACTTATATATATATACATACATATACATATACATATATACAACTCTCTGAGTGGTTGGCGTTAGGAAGGGCATCCAGCTGCAGAAACTCTGCCAATTTAGATTGGAGCCTGGTGTAGCCATCCGGTTGCACCAGTCCTCAGTCAAATCGTCCAACCCATGCTAGCATGGAAAGCGGACGTTAAACGATGATGATGATGATGATGATATAAATTTAATGCACAAAAAATGGATTTAACTAATCTGGTGGTACTCATAAGAAAAAGCTCTGTTAATGGATCAGGCTACAAGCCACATAGTAAACCAAAACAAAATACAAAAAGTGTAATGTATAGTCCGATGCAGTTGTGATTCAATAAATCAAATTAGTAATGATAATTTTATTACGAGTGTATAAAATATAAAGAGAGAGAGAGGGAGGATAAGGTGAAAATATTTATTTCGCCAATTGACATTCATACAACTATAATTGTAAAAGGCATGACTGTGTGATAAGAAGCTTGCTTGCTCAACTGCTTCGTCCTGGGTTCAGTCTCATTGTGTGGTACCTTGGGTAAGCATCTTCTAATATAATCCTGGGTTGACCAAAACCTTGTAAAATCAGTTTTGGTAGAAAGGAAGCTGAAAGACATTAGGCTAAGTGAAGGATAGAGAGGGGTAAAAGGATGTCTGTGTCTGCTTGCTACAGCAGAAGCACCTACAACAATTCTTTTCTACTCTAGGCACAAGGCCCAAAATTTTGTGGGAGGGGGCCGGTCGATTAGATCAACTCCAGTACACAACTGGTACGTAAGTTATCGATGCCGAAAGGATGAAAGGCAAAGTTGACCTTGGTGGAATTTGAACTCAGAACGTAAAGACAGATGAAATACCGCTAAGCATTTCACCTGGTGTGCTAACATTTCTGCCAGCTTACCACCTTAGCACCTATAGCAATTAACAAAAGCATGGTACAGGCTATGAAGTTATGTTTGCAAGTGGTAGTTGTAGTTAATGTGTGTGTGTGTGTGTGTGAGAGAGAGAGAAAGAGAGAGAGAGAGGGGGGAAGGAGAAAGAGAGAGAGACACACACACACAAAAAGAGTGTGTGTGTGTGTGTGCATGTGTGTGCATGCAGTGTAGCTTAGATGTGAACAGATTTCTAATAGGAGACAAAATGAGCCACACACAAGCACACTCATACATACACACTTACAGACACAAACACAAATGTGCAGAAGTATTCAAAGACAAATAGTAGTTCCTCAATCAACTGAATAAACTACTCATTGAGTATGAATGGTTGAGTATTCCACAGACACGTTTGCAAAGCTGGCTCTTTGAATTACAGGTACATTAGTCCATTCAAAGGATCTTATTGGTTGAGCACACACATGAGCAGACATGCACACACACACACACACACACACACATGCACATTCATTTATATATATGTACGACAAGCTTCTTGCAGTTTACAGCTGTCAAATCCATTCACAAGGCTTTGGTCAGCCTGGGTCTATGGAAGAGACACTTATCCAAAATACCACACAGTGTGATTGAACCTCCAAACCATGTGATTGGGAAGTAAGCATCTTACCATCCTACCACACCTCTGCCTCTTCACAGCCATACATGCACTTAATACACACATAACATTTATAAAGATACAGTGAATAATGCATCTTCACAAATACACCCATTTACTTATAAACATGGATACACACACACACACACACACACACACACACACACACACACACAAATGACACGCACACACAGAATTAGAAATATCTGTCTATATATGTGCACATATAATACACATATACAAACACGCACATGCACACATATGTACACTCGCACACATGCGCATAAACACAGACACACACAAAGACGCACACAAACTTTAAAATATCTATTTAAGTATGTGCGCTCATAATACACAAACACATACACTCACACATGAACACATATATGCACAAATATAAAAGAAAGTCAGTTTAAAACCTGTTTTGCAAAGAGAAATTTTTTGAATTTAGTAAAGAGAGCTGACATTTGAGGTCAACATGACATGAAAATGGCTGCATGGCTGAATGGTTTATGCAGTAGTCACCAGAGTCTGTTATAAATAGCCTTCAAGTGACAACTGTCATAAAAAGAGAATGACACATTAGATAATGTATTCTTAAATACATACTCTTTTACCTTTCCCTTATATCAGTCATTGAACTGCAGACATGCTGGGACACCGCCCTTGAAGGGTCTACTTCAACAAATTGATGCCAGTACTTATTTTTCTAAGCTTGGGACATATGATTTTCGTCTCATTTTGCTGAACTGCTAAATTATGGCAATGTAAACAAACCACTACTGGTTGTCAAGTGACATGGTGGACAAACACACACACACACACACACACACACACACACACACACACATCTATCTGTTTATCTATCTATCTATCTATCTATCTATCTATTTATCTATCTATCTATTTATCTATCTGTTTATCTATCTATCTATCTATCTATCTATCTATTTATCTATCTATCTATCTATCTATCTATCTATCTATCTATCTATCTATCTATCTATCTATCTATCTATTTATCTATCTATCTATCTGTCTATCTATCTATCTATCTATCTATCTCATCATCATCGTCATTGTTTAATGTCCGCCTTCCATGCTGGCATGGGTTGGATGGTTTGGCATGGAGCTGGCTAGCAGGGAGTTAGCCAGAGTCCAACTGTCTGTTGTGGCATGGTTTCTACAGCTGGATGCCCTTCCTAATACCAACCACTTAACAGAGTATGTTGGATGCTTTTTATATGCTACTTGCATGGGTATGTTAATGCAACACTGGCAACTGAAAGGATAAGCCTGTATGTGTTGAAAACAGTGATTTAACTTAGCTTGATACATCTTATCAAGTACAGCAAATCACCACATCTCCTGGTCCCTTATCATATCTTCAGTGAGACCCAATGTCCTGGATCTACCCCTTCCACAGGTACCACACACACAAACATGCATATAATATATATATATATATACCTTGTGGCTTCATCTGGGATTTCAGATAGAAATTTGTCCATATATATATATATATATATATATATTTATATATATATATATATATATATAAAAATGAGAATGTGTGTCTGTCTGTCTGTCTGTCTGTCTGTCTGTCTGTGTGAATCCTTAAAACTCGAGAACTACGCAACCAATTTCATTCAAATTTTACACATGCCTTACTTAGGGTTCCAGTTGTATTTTAGTCAAAAAAAATTATTAACTTCTTGCACAGTTCGAGTACACGGCAACATAATATCTCCTCCACTATTTAAGTATTACGTGTCAAAAGTGAAACAAAAACACTCATGTCAAATACTTTCACTTTAAAAATGAAACTATTCCACTAACTGAAACAATCACATTTCGATACTGTAGTGACAGATACTTTCACAGAGAGAAAGAGAGAAAGAGAGAGACAGAAAGAGAGAGAGAGAGAGATGTATATGTATACATATACATGTATATGTACACCATTTCGATACTGTAATGACAGATATTTTCAGAGAGAGAGAGAGAGAGAAAGAGAGAGAGAGAGAGAGAGAGAGAGAGAGAGAGAGAGATATGTATATGTATACATATAGATGTACACGTATATGTATATATATATAGATCTATACATACATGTATATGTATACATATGTGTAGATGTATATATATATATATATATAGATATACATGTAATATGTACACATATATACATATATACATGCATACAGATATCTATACATATATACACCCATCACACACACATACACATGCACACAAACACACACATTAGTCATTTGTTTTCTTATCCAAAACTACGTCAAAAGTACTGAATGGATCTTTATGAAATTTGGAAATTATATTCTTTGCATAACGGCCATAACTCCCATGAAAATTCATATATTTTTGATGTTGATGAAATTTTAACCCGAACATAACAGATGAGCATTATTTAGAAAATGATGTCACACGTTATCGAGGCTACCATTCTTTCTGGATGTGCAAAAGGGGATGACGTCTTTATTCCAAGAATTCCTCTTACTCCATCAGGAGCAGACATTCCTTTTACATTCAGAAGACTACAATTCCCCCTTCGTGTGACTTTTGCCATGTCCATAAACAAATATCAGGGTCAAACACTGTCTGTAGCTGGTCTTCTCTTGGAAGAGCCCTGCTTCTCACATGGACAACTGTATGTTGGCTGCTCAAGAGTGGGCAGCAACAAAAAACCTATTTGTATATGCTCCACAAGGGAAAACAAGGAACATAGTTTACAATGAGGTGTTATAATCACAACAGCAAGAAAGTATGTACATGATCACCTTCTTTTACGAAACTTCATTGACTTTCATATATTTATATTGATATACATATATATATATACGTGTGTTTGGGTGCGTGTGTGTATATACATCTCTATATATAAAGATGATGCGTAGTCTAGACGGCGTTTTTAGATTTCATTATTCTCTTTAACCCGGGCAACGCCGGGTATTTCTGCTAGTATATATATATATATATATATATATATTATTTAAAAGAGTTCCAACTCTGTCTGTTTTTTATGTTTTATTTATATTCTTATAAAATTAATGTGGGATATAGAATATAGAATATGGAACATCTATATTTTAAAGTCTGTGTGCGTCTTTGTGTGTGTCTGTGTTTATGCGCATGTGTGTGAGTGTACATATGTATGCATGTGCGTGTTTGTATATGTGTATTATATGTGCACATATGTAGACAGATATTTCTAATTCTGTGTGTGCGTGTCATTTGTGTGTGTGTGTGTGTGTGTGTGTGTGTGTATCCATGTTTATAAGTAAATGGGTGCATTTGTGAAGATGCATTATTCACTTGATGAATGCCATGAGGCAGGAAAGTATATTAGTCCTTATATATTTAATACTCTATATTTAATACTCAATATTTCATATATTCAATAAGACATTCAATACTTCATTTCATTTTACTATATATATTATATATTCCATATTCTATATCCCACATTAATTTTATAAAAATATAAATAAAACATAAAAAACAGACAGAGTTGGAACTCTTTTAAATAATATATTCCTCTATACACGATCATACAAAACCCTTTTTTTAATATTTTTTATTTTTATTCATATATATATATATATACACACACACATAAGTATCTCACAGAAGTATGTACTTTATCCACTTTTTTTTTACTAAATTCAGATATTGCTGATAATTTTAATTCTAATAAATTATTTCTCCTGGCATTTTTGCACAGGTCATTGTTATTGCATCTGTAAGAATTCTGATTCGTGTATCATGGTAGAAATCTTCTTTATTGTGATAAAAATGGCACCAGAAGGAAAAGAATTGTCTGAAGATTTGAAGAAAATTACTTTCAATTTGCACAAGAATGGTTTAGGATACAAGTTAATTCGCAAATAAATACATATTATCTTAAATGCAGTTGCCAAAGTAATTCAGAAGTACAAAGCTACTGGATGGCTAAGCAATAAACATGGTCCAGGTCATCCTTCTATTTTAACTGCACATGATATTCACTACATCCAACGTTGTGTATTGGATGTTAAGTGCATTCTGTTAGTGGAAAAGGTATATCTGCCTAAACAGCTCATGGAAGTTTGAACCAGTGTGGTCTTCATGGATACATTTCTCGTAGGAAGTCTCTCCTCACTACCAGACATAAATCAAGTCGTTTTTCTTTTGCTGAAACTAATGTATGTAAGGGGAAGGTCTTTGAGAATAAAATTCTTTTTTCTGATGAGACTAAAATCAACTTGTTTGGGTCAGATGGTATTAAATAGGTTTGCAAGGTACCAACAGGGCTCAAGAAAAACATTCGTGTCCATAGAACATGATTAACATTTTATTTTACTGAACCCTCATTTGTCATTCAGGACAAGAAAATCCATCATATATATATATATATATATATATATATATATATATATATATATATATATATATATATATATATATATATATATATATATATATACTCATAAGGTACAGTGTATATTTAAACACATAAGAGGAATCCACTCATGAGATTCCTTACGCTAGAAAGAACAGCTAGGTTCTAGAACCACAAAATTAGGGATAAAATCCCAAAAGGAACGAAATGAAAAATAAAAACTAGCCATGAGTGGATTCCTCTCAAGTGTTTAAATATACACTGTACCTTTCGAGTAATTCATAGTCTTTGGACCAAACTTTTATATGCTAGGCCACTTGGAGGTGAAAATTTTTATTAATTTCCATTTCCCTTTGATATGATTAAGTATATATATATATATATATATATATATATATATATATATATATATATATATATATATATATATATATATATATATATATATATAAATATATATATATATATATAAATATATATATATATGTATATATATATATATAAATATATGTATATATATATGTATATATATACATATATATGTATGCATTTATATACATACACAGTCAAACATATATATATATGCATATGTATACATACATATTTTTATACATACGTATATATATATATATATAATATATATGTATATACACATATACATCATATGTCTACTTATGCATATACACACATCTATAAATACACACATGTACACTAACAAAAATACACATACATACATATATATAAACATTTAGATATGCCAATAAACACTTACACACATAAAATATAATATAATTTACAGATAAAAAACCTGTAGATATATAAGCATGTACAATATACACCTCCCACATGCATATGTTTATATACATATATATATACATACATTCACACACATACATATATGTATACACACACACACACACACACACACACACACACACACACACACACACACACACACACACACACACACACACACACACACAAACCTAGCATAGTTAAAAATTCATGTACTCATCAGGATATAAAAACAAGGTAATTTGGAAAATATTCAAGGAATGAAAAATAGCCCATAAAATGTAAACAACAAAATACAAAAATATGAGAATTTAAAAATATAGAAGAATATAAAAGTATAGAGGTATAAAACAGTAAAAATAAAATAAATAAAAAATATATTAACATAATGGATGAAATAAGAAATAATATATGAGGGTGAGTCAAAAAGTAATGCCATTTTGTTTAGGACAGGTATAATTACCAACACAGGAACATGTATCATACATCAAAATGAAGCTGGTCCTCTGTGGATCACATCCCTACTTCCCAACATAGTCACCGTTTCTCTCAATAGCAATGTTCCACCTTTGAATGAGAGCATGTATCCCTGCCCCTTAAAATTCTGTTGACTGTTCTTTGAGCCACTTCTTTACTTACAGTTTTCACTTCATCACTGGAGTAATGTTTGCTTCTCAAACCCTCTTTTATGGGGCTGAAGCGATGATAGTCTGAAGGCGCTAAATTATTCCAATGACGAGGAAGTGAAAACTGTAGAAAGAACAAAAGGTGAAATTAAACAGGAGAAGTCAGTGTAAATTTAGAAAGGAGTGCTCAAAAATATATTTTAAATGGCCCGCTACTCTTGCACGTCTGATGTTGATGGTGCCACCTTGTTTGTATGTAGGCATGTATGCATGTATGTATGTACGTACGTACACACAGGTATGGCTATCTGCTTAAAAAATTCACTTCACAACCATATAGTTATGAATTCTGTCCTACTGCTTGACATCTTCGGTAGGTGTCTCTTCTACTTATAGACCCAAGTGAACCAACATCTCATGAGTGAATTTGGCAGAGAGAAACTTTGCAGAAGCCTGTTGTCTATGAGTGTGAGCATATGTGTGCATGTGTGTGTGTGTGTATGTGCTTGTGTGTGTGCACATGTGTATCCATGTGTGTTATTTCTTTATTTCTTTACTACCCACAAGGGGCTACACACAGAGGGGACAAACAAGGACAGACAAACGGATTAAGTCGATTATACCGACCCCAGTGTGTAACTGGTACTTATTTGATCGACCCCGAAAGGATGAAAGGCAAAGTCGACCTCGGCGGAATTTGAACTCAGAACGTAGCGGCAGACGAAATACCGCTAAGCATTTAGCCCGGCGTGCTAACGTTTCTGCCAGTTCACCGCCTTGAGTATCCATGTGTGTGTGTGTGTATGTACAGGGGTTGGACAAAATAATGGAAACACCTAGCATCATAGAATCATAATTTTGAAATATCTATAAAACTGTCAAAGCTTGCTTATTTTTATGTTTTTTGATTTATTATTAGTGTTACTTAATATGTTTTGCTAAAATTACTGTTTCTTTTCAAATATTATCAGAATTAAAATTCATTAAAATGACAGATCTACCGAACTTTCAAAGAGGTCAAATTGTTGGTGCTTGTATGGCAGGCGCTAGTGTAACGAAAACAGCCGAAATGTTTGGTGTATCGGGAAGTACTGTCTCGAAAGTAATGACAGCCTTTGAGAAAGAGGGAAAAACCTCCTCATTGAAACAAAACTCTGGAAGAAAACCAAAACTTTCAGATAGGGACCGTCGGATTCTTACGCAAATTGTTAGAAAGGATCACAAAAGTACAGCTCCCAAAATTACTGCAGAGCTTAGTGACTACTTCGAGAACCCAGTTTCCACAAAAACTGTTCACAGGGAGCTGCACAAAGCTGGATTTCACAGGAGGACTGCAATCAGAAAACCACTACTTTCAAAAACAAACTTTGCAAAGCGTTTAGAGTGGAGTAAAAACCTACAGATTTGGTCTCTAGAGTAGTGGAAGAATGTTACTTTCTCGGATGCGTCATCCTTTACCTTATTTCTGATCACTGGCCAAGTATATGTGTAGAGACAGCCAAAAGAAGCATTTGACCCAGACTGCTTTCTTCCAACTGTTAAACATGGAGGAGGATCTGTGATGATCTGGGAGGCTATATCTTGTAAATCTGCTGGCCCAATGGTTTTCCTTCATGGCAGAATTAATAGTCAAAACTATTTAAGCATTTTATCTGATCAAATTCATCCTATGGTTGTGGAACTGTTCCCAGAGAGAAATGCAGTCTTTCAGGATGATAATGCACCAATTCACACAGCTAAAGTTGTTACTGAATGGCATGAGGAACATTCAAGTGAAGTTGAACATCTTATCTGGCCACCACAGTCCCCAGATCTCAATATTATTGAACATTTATGGTGCATTTTAGAAAAACAAGTAAGGAGTTGATGTCCTCCACCATCATCACTACAAGAACTGGAGACTGTTTTAGCTGAAGAATGGACAAAATTTCTTTGGAAACAATTCAAACTTTGTACGAGTCCATACCTCATAGAATTTAAGTTGTAATTACTGCCAAAGGCAGTCCTACCCTATATTAAAATAAATTTGTTTGAAATTTTAAGGTGTTTCCATTATTTTGTCCAACCCCTGTATGTGTGTTTGTGTATGTATGTGTCTGTGTCTGTGTGTGCATGTGTGTGTTTGTGTGTGTATTTGTGTGTGTGTGTGCATATGTTTGTGTGCATGTGTGCACATGAGTGTGTGTGCATGCATGCATGTGTATGTGTTTGTGGTATGTGCTATGTTTGTCTCTCACCACATAATAATTAGTGTAGGTTTGTTTATTTCCCCTTAACTTAATGGTTCAGCAGAAAATTGACTGACAGAATAAGTACTGCTGTCAATTTGATCAACTAGAAATTCCCTTCAAGGTGGTGCCCCAGCAAGGCCACAATCTAATGACAGAAACAGGTAAAAGAATAGCAGGTGCTTGTACTGGTAAAACTTACTTATTCTTTTTATGGTTTCAGCCATAGGAATGTGACTATGCTGGTGTACTACTTTAAAAATAATGGTAATGCCATCAATTTTAGTGGAGATGGAGGGTTAGTCAATTACATCAACTCCAATACTCAATTGGTACTTATTTTATCAACCATGAAAGGATGAAAAGTAAAGTCGACCTTGGTGGAATTTGAACTCAAAATGTAAAGATGGACAAAATGCCACGAAGCATTTTGTCTCGCATGTAAATGATTCCATCAGACAGATACAACAGATATATATATACACATGCACACAAGCACACACACGCACGCACACACACACGCACACACACATGCACACACACACACACGCACACACACACACACACGCGCACACACACACACATACACATACACATACACATGCACACACACACATCACTACCATCCTACCCCCAACCTTGTCTGTCAGGGTGAGTGATGTTGAGGTGGGGGAGTGGCCACAATAAGGACCTTATTTGTAACATTTGCAATACAATTACAGCAGTGTTGTTTATTTTTAGTAATTCTTCCTAAATAACCATTTATGATTCACCAAACAGCCTGACCCTCATCTCACACGCAAACTTTCTTACTTTACAGAATCAACTAAAAATAAACTAATAGACAT
The DNA here is from genome assembly GCF_046866305.1 of Octopus bimaculoides. Lineage (NCBI taxonomy): Eukaryota > Metazoa > Mollusca > Cephalopoda > Octopoda > Octopodidae > Octopus > Octopus bimaculoides. The sequence continues at coordinate 18,852,912 of NC_142947.1, forward strand.
CTAAATATGTGTAGAGCCAATAGCACATGGTCAGGCATGGTCTTACACTGGATCTGTGGGTAATCTGCTGCTGCTTCACAGCTCTAAAGAACTGCCAATGCTAAAAGGAATTACAATTTATTAATCATCAATACCTCCCCTCCCTACCCCTTTTAACCTAATTTTCTACAATTACTTTTGGGGTGGGTATATTAATTGAAGTACATGTATGTGTTTGTGTGATTGTGAATATACAAGGGGAAGTCAAAAATTATTCGCACTTTCGCCATAACATATCTTTATTATTGTCACTCTGCCTTCTGCGTATGTGTGCTTATAGTTGGTACTGTTGTGGTCACATGATCTAAGTTTACAATATATTGTTGGCTGAAACAGACTCTGGCGGACAGGTGCTCATGACTGAGGATGAGCCAAATAGCTTGAAACTGAGTCAGTCTCGCAATCCTGTTACCTGCCAGAGGGTGGAAAGTGTTTGCTTCCCCTGCTAACAATATATATTGTACCAGGTAGAGTATAAAGTAAGCAATGTTTTGAACCAAGAAGAATTTGTACCGGATTTTTGCAGAGTTTTGAACTTTTTAAACATTTTCTTGCAATGGTCTGATAATACAGACACAGACTTGCCCAAATGCATCAATAAATTAACATGATATTTGGCCAATTTTGCTATTCAACTTCAAAAAAGGATGTAAAGCAGCTGAAACTGCTTGCAACATCAATAAAACATTTGGTGAGGAAATGACCAGTGACTGGTCAGCTTGAAAATGGTTTGACCAATTTCACAGTGGAGTCCTGAGCCTTGAAGATCATGAGCATAGTGGATGCCTATCTGTCGTCGATGATGATCAATTAGAGATCATCATTGAGAAACATCCATGTAAATCCACTTGAGAACTGGCAAAAGAACTTCAAGTTAGCCAGAAAACTGCCTGCTGCCATTTGCATGTGATCAAAAAATCAAAAAATGCTCAATAAATGGGTACCACACGATTTGAAAGAAATTCGGAAAATGAACATATATGAAATTTAGTCATCGCTTCTTCTGTGTAACCAGACTGATCCATTTCTTGACTGTATTGTAACTTACGATGAAAAGTGGATTCTGTACAATAAAAAAAAAAAAATTCTTCACTGTGGTTGGACCAAAATGCAGCACCAAATACCTTCTTTAAACCTGAGCTCTTCAAAAAGAAGGCCATGGTGACTGTTTGGTGGTGTACTGCTGGACACATCCACTATAACTTCTTCAAGCCTGGAAAAACCATTACTGCAGAAACATATTGTCATGAAATTGCCAAAATGAATGAAAAACTGCTACTCCTCCGTCCCAGACTGGTCAACAGAAAAGAGCCAATCATTCTTCCTGACAATGCTTGACCATACGTTTCACTAATGAGGGAGTTGAGGGAGTTGAGGGAGTTGAGGGAGTTGAGGGAGTTGAGGGAGCTTGACTGTGAAGTTCTTCCCTACCCAGCTTATTCTCCAGACCTTTCTCCTACCGACTACCACTTTTTCAAGCATCTTGATGGTCTCCTGCGAGAGAAGGAGTTCAAAAATCAAACTGATGCTGAAAGTGTGTTCAAAGAGTTCATCAGCTCCAGAACTCCAGATTTTTATGTCACCAGAATAAACAGACTTGTAGCTCGTTGGCAAAAATGTGTTGATTGTAATGGTACTTACTTTGATGAATGAAATTTCCGCTTTGTTGAAACATATTGTGACGAATTTCACGTTTCAAAATGTTGCTTACTTTTTACTCAGAGTCACACTGATAATCAGCTGGTGGAGTATCTGGTTGGGGTTAGATTAATAGTAACATGGAACTGCCAGTTTGATGTGGAGACTGACTTTACTTTTAGAATAGTCACTACTTTGATCTCTTCTTGAGATTTTACAGCTAGCTATATATATATATATATATATATATATATATATATATATAAAGCAGAGTTATTAGTGAGAGATTATCAGTCCGGGCAAAATACTTTATAAGCTCTCTGTTAGTACACCAGGCTAACAATATTGTTTAGACTAGTAAAGAACTCCACATATTTTTGTAGCAGGGTTTGAGATTCATCACCATTCTATATTGTAAATCTATTGTTGTGTTCTAGTTGTACTGGTTTTTACACTTTTGTTATAAGCAGAAATGACTGACGAAAGTTGCATTAATTTTTTAAGTCATTCAATTTTTCTAAACTCATCAATAAACTGAGTAGAGCTATCAATAACGAACTTATAATGACTACTGGAAACTGCTGTAAATCAAAAAAAATATGTAATGACCATTATTTATACCTTCTCTTATACATATATATATTCTTTTATTCTTTTATTTATTTCAGTCATTTGACTGTGGCTATGCTGGAGCACCACCTTTAGTCAAACAAATCGACCCCAGGACTTATTCTTTGTAAGCTTGGTACTTATTCTATCAGTCTCTTTTGCCAAACTGCTAAGTTACAGGGACGAAAACACACCAGCATTGGTTGTTAAGCGATGTTGGGGGGACAAATACAGACACACAAACATACACACACACACACACACACACAAACACACACACACACATGATGGGCCTCTTTCAGTTTCCATCAACCAAATCCACTCACAGGGCTTTGGTCGACCCGAGGCTATAGTAGAAGACACTTGCCCAAGTTGCTATGCAGTGGGACTGAACCCAGAACCATGTGGTTGGTAAGCAAGCTACTTATCACACAGCCAATCCTGTGCCTATATATATATATATATATATATATATATATATATATATATACATGTATGTGTGTGTGTGTGTGTTACAGTTGATATTCATTGTTGGTTGCCATTTTTTAAGATGTGCAAGATGAAAGAAGAACACTGATCAATGTTGATGTTGACTCCAATTTTTTATTTATCGTTGCATAATATAATGCCGTACCACAATGGATAGGCTAGTGTAATAATATAACACAGTTCTTAAAGCATGCAAGGTAAAGAAAGTTAATTTCACCCTGTATGTGTGTGTACATGATCTCAAAGTAGCATATAGAGAGAGATATGGTAATATTACAGAGAAAAGAAAGTGAGTTAGTGAAAGTAAGAGTGGTGGGACGAAACAACTGCTTCATTGGTGAGTTACCATAGTTGTCCCTTTGTGCCTTTTCCTTTAGAGACGGCGTTTTGTTCAGCTGGTCAGCCAGACTCGGTTCTCACTAACTGACTTTGGCTTACAGAGTTCTTGTTTTTATAACTATCCAAAATCAGCTAGAAGAATAGACATATTGTTGGGAACAATAAATTTTGTTGGCGGTCTGTTGTCTCTATTCTAGCTTTTGGTGGCCTAGAAGAGGTTAGAAGGCTCAAGTGGCAAAAATATTATTCTGCTTAGCGAAGGTATCTGGGAAATGTAACTGTTGTCACTCACAGAAAAACTATTGTTTTACCCTGAGAAAAGTGTTGTTGAACTGCTAAGTGAAATTTGGCAATCGAGGATTGAATCCACGCCATGCCTACATGAAGCCACTACACACACATACACACACACACATACACACACACACACATATATATATATCTTTGTACCTGTATGTGTGTGTGTCTTCACACGTGGGCGTATATAAGGTCACACAAGCGTATATTCATGTATACATATATGTGTCTGCTTTTATTCTGGTTTAAAAATGAAAATATATGCATTTATATATGTATTATTCTCTGGGTGGAGTTTCCACCTTCTACAATAAATAGTTTCTGTCTGTAGCCAACTCTATGTATTAAATACAACAAACACACTTCATTTAAATGACTCTGAATAAGCTATGAGGAGTCTCACAATCACTCAAAGGTGAATGCAATGGTTTTTATAGCAGGGAGTACTGTAAGCTAATGCAATAGATTACATAACTCCTGTTCTTTTGCCATTCTTTAATTTATATTATGTTCTGTAATCACCTGACATTTTACTTAAAAGTCTTAGTATATTGAGTTCTTATGACTGGATATCAGTCATAAGGCTTGAAGGCAGTGAGCTGGCAGAATCATTAGCATGCTGGTCAAAATGCTTAGTGTCATTTCGTCCATCTTTACATTTTATAGGCACAGGTATGGCTGTGTAATAAGAAGCTTGCTTCACAACCACATAGTTCTGGGTTCATTCCCACTGCATAGCATCTTGGGCAAGTGTCTTCTATATAACCTTGGGCCAACCAAAGCTTTGTGAGTGGATTTGGTAGACGAATGTATGTATATGTGTGTATATGTGAGCGTATCTGTGTGTGTGTATACAGGCATATATACATAGATTTGTTTGTGTGGGAGGGTATGTGTGAGTCTCTGTGTATGTATGAACTGCTAAGTTATGGAGACATAAACACACCAGTTGTCATGCAGTGGTGGGGGACAAACACAAATACAGTGACACACACACACACACACACACATATTTTCAAGGTGGTGCTCCAGCATGGCTGCAGTCAAATATGACTGAAACGAGTAAGGAATATATATATATATACAATGGGCTTCTTTCAGTTTCTGTCTACCAAATCCACTCACAAGACTTATTCTTTGGAAGCCTAGTACTTATTCTATCGGTCTCTTTTTGCCGAATCGCTAAGTTATGGGGACGTAAACACACCAGCATCGGTTGTCAAGCAATGGTGGGGGGACAAACACAGACACACAACACACACACACACACACACACACACACACACACACACACACACACACACACACACACACACACACACACACACATATATACATACATATATATATATATATATATATATATATATATATATACTATAAATTGCAGTGCTCTTGATTGCTTGATTGATTGATTGATTGATTGAGTGTCGGCAGATTCACTCGAGAACGGTGCAGTGGAATCACGTGAAATTCAGCACAGAGTGGCAGCATGGTCTGCTCATGTTCAGGAGATTTTTATTGCCCTCCAACTCCCATGGTTACCGAGATAATCGATTATTACTTTTTAAGATAGGAATATCCCATTCAACGTGGGGAGGGGCGATTTAGTTGCCTTTCCCATGCGTGAAATTTTACGAAAAACCAGCACAATAGAGATTATTTATTTCCAAGTAATGTGGCTGGGTTTGTTTTTCGAAAATTTTCATCAGCGGCACAGAAAAAAAATAATTTCAATTTTTTGTGCATTAAAAAAAAAAAAGCCATAGCTTATGCTCTTTCTAATTACTATGTTTTTTTTTAACTTCAGTTACAAACGTTTTCAAACGTCGACATTCAAACAGCTTTTCCATATTGAGACAAACGGACTCTGCATAATTGTATCCATCCGGGAACGCGTTTTCAATAATTGAAATTCACAATTCTAATCAGTGTACATGAACGTCCAACCTATGATTGATCTTGAACAGTTTCGATTAACATTCTTGTGTCGTCAATACAACAACCGCACTACCATATATTTTTCTTTTAAGGCGAGGTTATACCACAAATAAAGTTCCGTGACTACATGGGGCTATGGGTACACACGTGAAGTTAGTTTTACAATATCGACCCTCAAAATCCTTAGCATCGTATTGTTTTGGGGTTGTTCTTACTTTTTTTGTTTTTTTTATTTTTAGTTCTTTTTATTATTCAAAATATACATAGGAAATAGCCTTTAACCAAATCCACCACACTGCCTGAGTGAAACCGGGAAAAACAGCTAGTACACATATATGACGGGCTTCTTTCTGTTTCCGTCTACCAAATCCACTCACAAGGCTTTGGTCGGCCCGAGGCTATAGTAGAAGACACTTGCCCAAGGTGCCATGCAGTGGGATTGAACCCGGAACCATGTGGTTCCGGGTTAGGGTTACTTACCACACAGCCACTCACATTTTTTAAAAATTAATCATCCATTATCTCATAGTTTTGAGATTTTGATGATGTGATTGTTTATTATTAGAATGACGTTGTAGTGTGTGATGCCAGATCTGGCTGGCTTGAGCATAAAACGAGAAAATTTGGGCTGGATATGGCTAGTTTAAATACTAAAGGGTTAAAATGATTTGAATTAAAACTTTCTGTCAAAATTTCTTGTTAATCTATGTTCCAAATAGCAGCTTAAAAATAACAATGTTATTTTACTAAATACTTCATTACTTTAAAAATTAATTGAAACAGTTTAGAGCATTTCAACAGAAATATCCTTTCTACTATAGACACAAGGCCTGGAATTTGGGGGAGGGTACGAGTCAATTACATCAACCCCAGTGCTTGACTGGTACTTATTTTATTGACCCTTAAAGACTGAAAGGTCAAATCAACCAGGGGCGGAATTGCATTTCAACAGAAATATGGTAACAAAAGGGTTAATAAGGTCTAAACCAGTTACAGCAGCAGCAGTAGCAGCAGCAGTAGCAGCAGCAGTAGCAGCAGCAGCGGTAGTAGCAGCAGCAGTAGCAGTAGTGGCAGTAAGTAGTAGTAGTAGTAGTAGTAGTAAAAGGGATCAGTTCACCCTGTCATTTGATAATTAAACAACATGTTATTAGTTGACAGACTAAATTGGGTAACAAAAAAGAAGCATTCAGATCTCTCTCTTGATAATTTCGTTACTTTGTCTGGTTTTGATTACTTCCTCTCCCTCCCCTCCCTTCTCTCTCTCCTTCCCTCTCTCACCCACATGCATATTCTCTCTGTCTGCTGTTACTCTCTTCCACCCTTGTCAATCATCATCCAAGTCCTGTTAACTATATTGGAGTGGCACATCCCCATCATCATCATCATCATCATCATCATCATCATCATCATCATCATTTTCACCACCACTGACATTATTACATGTACAACAGCTACAATCATTTCCAAATAGCTAATTAACTCATTGTGAGGTGGCAGTAATTAATTTACTTCCTTTTAGAGCAGTGGAATGGTATAATAGTTAGAAATGGTTGATTGCTTGTTATCCCACTATCATCACCACATCATTACCACCACCACTACCATCCTTAAGAACAGCACCACTACTACCACCACAATAAACACTATCACTGATGTCATCAACACCACCACAGTGAGGGAACATCTATGTGACCTGCTAGAAATAGTAACCCTATATCACTGAAGCCACATCTTCTATGGGAAAGGAAAGGACACTCTGGATAATGTAGTGGTTCATATCCTGTAAAAGATGGAATGGGCATGGTTGGCTGGGATGCTTTTGATCATAGATCAATCAATGCTGACCTGAGGTGAAGCAACAACAACAAAAACAACTTCTCCACCATCGCTGCCAACAACAGCAGCAGCAACAACAACAAGAAGACTATCATTACAACTACCATTATCATCACCCCACCACCATCCGAAACCAATAAGGGAGGGGGCTGTACATGATCACAGGATACAAAAGAAATAGCAGCCCAATCTCACTCAAATCACATCCAACCATCTTAATGCAGTTCTTCCCTGATTTCCTATCATGCTATTTGTTATGACTTATAAATACTGTAAATATACTTGCACAGCTTATATACAATAATATCACGACTTTTTCAACAATTTCTAATAAATAAGCCAGTACTGTATTGTAATTTTTGTTACATAGATCATTTGATGTCCATCAATGTTCAAGTGACTAAATTGTATTTAGAGGGCTGCAGGTCAATGCTGCTAAATTCAGCCTGCATGCAAGTTAGTTGACCGTGGTGATGTTTTCATTGTAGTTGTTGTGTGTACATTGTGCATATAGAGTACATGCATTGCATACAGATGAGATTATGCATGCACTGGATTGTTATCTCGAGCTTCAACTGTTACAAATGTCATGGCTTCTTAAAATGATTTACTGTAAGCGTCAAATTATTCAGGGCCATAAAATTTCGCAATTTGTGCATGCTTTGTCTTTCTTTTTTACTGATCTTTGCACCACACCCATCCTACCATTTTGTGGGGATAACAAACTATTTTTTTTTATTTGCTTTAATTAAAAAAACTAATAAAAAGTAAAGTGGTTTGATCAATCTTATTAATCACTTAATGATATTTTACTTTTCTTCTTCCTCCTTTTTCACGTATATCATTATCTCATGTAATATTTTTCTGCTCTTTATACATTGTACAGAATGTCAGGACCACCAGCTAAGAAATGATGTTGTTCAACTGAAGAGGTTATTAGAGAATTTCAAAAGTACTGGACTGAAGAGGTTGGTATGATTAAGAAAGACAATAAAGCATTATGTATTTTCTGTTCCGAAACTGTTCCGTTTGTAGAACTTCTTCTGTAAATAGGCATTCTGAAAGTGTTCATAAGAACTTAAGCAATAAAACTGAAGGGGAACAAAAAAAAACAAAAAAACTGATACTTTTATAAGCTTTATTTCAGGCAAGCCCAGTTCCAGCTTAGTTGCTGCTAGTTTTGAGGTTTCAAAAGTTATTGCCCAACATGGAAAGCCACTCAGTGATGGGGAGTATATTAAAGAAGCTTGGCTAAAGTGAGCACCTTTCCTTTTTGTTGATTTTTCAGAAAAGGAAAAGAGTATTCAGCGCATTAAAGATTTTTCTGTGAGTAGGAAAACAGTTAAGGATAGAATACTTAAATTGGAGCAGGATACTTCTGAACAATTGATAGTGGATTCTTTGCTACTTAAGAGTTTTGACCTGTCATTAGAAAGAATAAGTTTGTACCACCCTCTTTTGGACCAAATAAACCTTTTGGAATGGCATACAGTGCTCTCAAGTTGTGAGAGTTAGCAACCTGTTCCAATTCTTGGGCTTTTTTTGTCCACCAAGAATTTTTATACAGTTTTTCTGAGTAGTTTTGTTAGAGAAGATATATAGAGATCTGAGTGATGGCGAGTTCTTATTTGAGATCATGCCTTGTGTCTTTTGTGCACAGTTTCTCAGAGAGATGATTGTAACAACGGTGAAAAAAAATCAATGTTAATTTATTGATGCATTTGGGCAAGTCTATGTCTGTATTATCAGACAATTGCAAAAAAAAGTTTTTTAAAAATTCAAACTCTGCAAAAATCCAGCTTTGAGTTCTGAGATTCTTAACCACTGTTGGGATTTTACTTTGTCTATTTTTTTCTGTTTAGTTTAACACAATATTTGTGATGAAGGGGCTTTTCTTGCCATTGTTTTATCATGATACGTTGTTGTTCCAGTTTTAGTTTGGATTTCAGTTGCTTTACAGCTTTTGTTGTTTCTTCTTTTTCTTCATAGTTGTCAGGTGCTATGATTTCTTACTTGTATTTTTCAGCTTCCTTATAAGACAGAAAACAGTTTTTTTTTTTTATTTTGGTCATGTTTTGTGGCTATTTGTACCAGTTTTCCCTGCTTCTTTATTATTACTTTATTATTGTTGTTATTATTATTATTATTATTATTATTATTATTATTATTATTATTATTATTATTATTATTATTATTATTATCATTATTATTATTATTGAGTGAGAGGGCAGTACATGCCATCAAAGTGACACTGGGGTACAAATATATGAAGCCCAATATACCCATCATGACTACCTGTCTGATAAATGTACACCAGACACATGCATCGCAACCATATGTGTGTGACATGGTGATCTCATATCAAGATAAACAGCATATGACCTTGCAGTGTAGGTAAAAATGCACCGGAGTCTTTAGTCATCTGTCAAGTCACAACAAGGACCTCAGACAGATAATACTTTCCTTAAGATGTCTGCTGTATCCAATAAGGCTGCTTTTTGCAAGACGCCAATTTTGCATGGGATTTCAAGTTGCCTTAAGAAGTCTTGAAGTTTCAGTGGGATTGAGCCCAATGCTCCGATAACCACTGGTATCACTTTCACATTACCCTCTCACATTTCATACAGTCTTGCCACTTCCACTTTCAATTCAGAATACTTGGTGATTTTTTCCAACCTCTTTACTTACAACATTCATATCATTTGGTATGGCTACATCAATGATCTGACAGTATTTGTCTCTCTTATTCAATATGACAATATCCAACCGACGGTGTTCAATTACACGATCTGTCTGAAAATCACAGTCCCAGAGTATTGTTATTTTTCCATCCTCCCACATAACTTTACTTGGTACATGCTCATACCAGTTCTCTGTTAGTTCATATTGGTATTTACAGCATAAGAGCCAATGAAGATACACACAATTTATCATGGTGGCACTTGTATTCTTCTTGTGCAAGGCTCTCACATCCACTTACAAAATGTGGGTCACATTTTCCACACTCTTTCCACAGAGTCTGTATTTCTGGGTGTCAGATGTTCTATAGATGTTATACTTGAATGACTTGGTAGTGAGAGCCTGGTCTTGTGCAGAAATGATCAGGTTTTCAGTGGTATGCTTTAAATCACCTTGCTCAGGCTATGCCCACAAAGCTGTATTATCCTTAATGTCCTGTGTATTCCTTTCAAGCTGTCCATGCATTCTCATTTCAAGAAGGACTTCTTTTCTCTTCTCCTCAGCTCTTTGGTAAAACTCTTCCTTGCCCATCATTTCATCTGCATTTACACCCATATCTTTCGTGGTATATTGCACCAGGTCTTCATCACCATTTATCAAATACTCAGCAAGCATTCTTCTTTCACTCCTTGTACAATGGTCAATACTAATTAGTCCTTTTCTTTTCATATACAGTCTGTTCACATTTTGTTAGGAAATTATAAATTATAATGTTAAGTTAAACAGGTAAACAGTTTTTCATGCTGCACTGTAAGGTAAGGTTGAAATCCATTGTCAAAATGGGGGAAGCTAGATGTTATTAACCAAAACTGTGAAACTATAACAAATTGGCTAGACCTTGGCAAACCTTTATAAGCAGAGATAATTGTACCCCCAGTTTTTTGTGACAGTTTTTTCTGTGAGACAAAATTGTTTAATTGGATTCTGGAAGCTATGATTGTCTGTTTAGTTTATGCACATTGTACTTGGTGTTAGGCATTAATGGATTTATTTTATGCTCCAGGAATTCGCCAGAACTTTTGTCAGATTTTAAATAATTTCTGTGTCACATCTGGTTGAGTACAAAAAAAATCTCTTAAGTTATGTTATGTTATGATATTTATGTGAATTTTAAACCTTGTATTTGTGGCAGGTGTGTGGTAATTTTGCTAGCTATTTTCTGTTAAGATAAATGTTAAAATTTATATAAATAAGCTAAAGAGTGTATGAATTAATTTTTCATGTAGCCAAAGTTTTGTATTAGACAACTCTCTGTAAATTTTGTCTAATGATTAATCAGCATGCTTCTATGAAGCAGTTTTGTGTGAAAAGCAACCTAGATTTTTTGTTTAATTATTTAATTTTTTAATTATAATTATTGATGTAGTCTGGCAGCCGTTTTGTGTCATAAACTTTTAGTTTAAATGATTGCTTTGACAGATTTATTTATGATTAGATCCAAGGTTTGACAGCCAAGGTTCAAAATCCACTGTGAGGCCAGGTTTTGTGTGAGGCCAATTTTGGTGAAACCAAAAACCGGGATTCAGAGTCCGAATTTCTGAACAGTGTATATGTGTTACCTTTGTAAATATTTTGACTGCATGTCTGATATAGCATTTGCTTTTTGTTCGTGTATATATTTGTTTTTGTATGTAGGCTGTTTTTTTCATGCTGACGATTGTTAATAATATTTTACAAAAATTTCATGGTGTGTTGTTGTTTTGGGTTCACCCTATCCTTGTTGATTCTGTAAATTCAAGTTATGGCCACCAAGTTGTAACAATTTGCTTTAAGGTGTAGCATCCCATGCAGCGTCATCAACTTTCTTGTCCTTCTATCCAGTGTTGATATTTACTATTATTATCATCATCATCATCATCATCATCATCATCATCATCATCATCATTATTATTATTATTATTATTATTATTATTATATGTTTGACTTTTGTTTTGTATTTGTACAAGTTGACTCCAAGCCTCACTCAAAGACCTGAAAAGACAAGTTAGAACCTCATGTTGGTGTCATGCCTAGGGTGTCATATATTTGATTTTGCACATAGTATTGTTCTAGAGAATGTTTAAGAAACCATAAGAAAATTATGAGTTTGTTTTAAAATTTGAGATTATATAAACAGTATTTTATGTAGGATATGGGCAGTTCCCATGAGCGCTATCTTTCTGACATTTTGAGTTTACCTGGTATCTGAGCTAGGTAGGAATCAGCTCCTTTTGCTATCATTTCTAGGGCACCTATGACAATAGGTATTGTTTTAGTCTTCAGATTCCACATTTTGCTAATTTCTATTTCAAGATCTTTATATTTGCTCAGTTTTTGGTAGGTCTTGACAGATACATTTATATCGATTGGGACAGTCATATCAATGAGGAGGCATGATTTTTGTCTGAAGTCTTTCAATATAATGTCTGGCCTATTCACATCTATCCTTCTGTCAGTTTGAATGGTGAAGTTCCAGAGGAGTGAGGTGTGATAATTTTCAAGTATTATTATTATTATTATTTTATGTTTGACTTTTGTTTTGCATTTGTACAAATTGGATCCAAGTCTCACCCAGAGACCTCAAGAGACAACAAGTTAGAATATTATTATTATTATTTTTATTATTATTATTATTATTATTATTAGTAGTAGTAGTAGTAGTAGTAGTGCTGAGACCCCCTTCGGTCATGACTGACCATGGGATTGCACCTAGAAAGTTACCCTCCGAGGCACAAGTCTGGGCAAAGTTGTTTATGGAAGACCAGCAGTCGCCCATGCATACCAGCCTCCTCTCTCCACGCTACCAATGTTATCCAAGGCAAAAGCGAAGGCTGATACAGCTTGGTATCTGTGACGTTACAACTCATTTCTGCAGCTGAGTGAACCGGAGCAACGTGAAATAAAGTCTCTTGCT
>NC_142947.1:18870731-18885731 GCF_046866305.1 Octopus bimaculoides
GTTACATTAGGAGGGGGAAAAAATACGAGGGAAAAAAAATAATTAAGGAACAATCACACAAAGAATGGAAGTACATTAAAGTGATCCTATCTCAATTCAAGTAAATTATAAAGATTACTTTGTATCTCACCTTCAGAATCTCTCTCTCTCTCTCTCTCTCTCTCTTCTTAAGATTTGAGAGAAAGACAGATTAAATAGCATAGGTATTGACCCATGGCCTAGAGAAACTGACCACCATGATTATTAGTGTGATTATTTACCTTGGTGGAATTCACCATGATGAAATTTACCTGGTGAAATTTACCTAGACCCACATATACATGTACATATATATATATGAATACCCGTCAGAGTGTAAGTATCTTGAGAGAAAAGCTGAACATTAGAAGCATCAGTTGTGGTGTGCAAGAGAGACGATTGCGCTGGTATGGACATGTGGTGAGAATGGATGAGGATAGCTGCGTGAAAAAGTGCCACACCCTAACAGTTGAGGGAACCCGTGGAAGAGGTAGGCCCAGGAAGACCTGGGCTGAGGTGGTGAGGCAAGACCTTTGTACATTGGGCCTCACCGAGGCGATGACTACTGACCGAGACCTTTGGAAATGTGCTGTGCGTGAGAAGACCCGACAAGCCAAGTAAGATCGTTGCCAGTGCCCCTGGACTGGCTCTTGTGCGGGTGGCACATGAGATGCACCATTTTGAGCGTGGCCGTTGCCAGTACCGCCTGACTGGCACCCGTAGGATTTTCGAGTGAGATCGTTGCCAGTGCCCCTGGACTGGCTTGTGCGGGTGGCACATAAAAGACACCATTTCGAGCGTGGCCGTTTTCGTGCGGGTGACACGTAAAAGCACCCACTACACTCTCTGAGTGGTTGGCGTTAGGAAGGGCATCCAGCTGTAGAAACTCTGCCAAATTAGATTGGAGCCTGGTGTTGCCATCCGGTTTCACCAGTCCTCAGTCAAATCGTCCAACCCATGCTAGCATGGAAAGTGGACGTTAAACGATGATGATGATGATGATGATATATATATATATATATATCTATAAATAAATATAATAAATATAAGAGACGAAAATGTACGTATGCCGCTATATGTTTTCATATATAAAAATACAAAATGGGACAAGAAAGCAAAACATCCAGACAGTTAGGTGATACAAAAAAGGGACAACAAAACATCCAGAGAGACGATACAAAGAAAACAAGGATGGGTCATTCGGAGTTTTCTTTCCTCAGTTGAGTTCGAGATTATCTTTGCAATTTCAGCTGGTTATACTCGAGATATACTTATCTTCATTATCAATGTTATTAAAAACTCTACAGAATATTTGCAGTTCTGAATAGGAACACAGAATTACCCCAAGTGAAGTTACCAGTACCAGTATCTCTTTCTGAGTTTGAGTACTATATAATAAACTGTTGTGGATAACTGGCATCTAAACCAATTTGAGAGATAATAACTTATCCCTTTTACACACACTCTCTCTCTCTTTCTCCCTCTCTCTCTCTCGCTCTCGCTCTTTCGCTCTCGCTCTCTCTCTTTCGCTCTCGCTCTCTCTCTTTCGCTCTCTCTCTCTCTCTCTCTCGCTCTCGCTCTCTCTCTTTCACTCTCTCTCTCCCTCTCGCTCTCTCTCTCTCTCTCTCTCTCTCTCTCTCTCTCTCTTTCGCTCTCTCTCTCTCTCTATATATATATGATGAGCTTTTTTTCAGTTTCTGTTTACCAGTCCACTCCGAAGGTTTTGGTTGGTCAGCCTAGGATGACAGAGAAAGACACTTGTTCAAAGCATCACATGGTGTAACTGAACTAGGAACCATGTGGTTGGGAATCAAGCTTCTTACCACACAGCCATATATGAAATGGCAATAAAACAATATATTTAGTAAATTATACATTCCACTTGGTAAAAAGGAAAAATATTAAATGCTTTTCTTATAATTCAGTTGCATGACTGTGTGAATTCGTAGCAAAAAACCCCCCAAAAACAACACATTTTGGAAGACGCCTTTTGTATATGTATCTGTAGATGTGTACATGCATGTATGTGTGTGAATGTGTGTATGTGCACATACATGCACACACACTCACATACACATACACCTCCATAAAGAACAGAAAACCTGTTCTGTAAGAGAATGGAATGGTTTAACATAAATGCCAATAATAATGATGATGATATTGTTAATGATAATGAGGAGGAAGAGGAGGAAAAAGAAAAGGAAGAGGAGGAGGGGTTGTGGTGGAGAGAGAAGGAAGAGGGATGAGAGGAGGTAGAGGAGGAGAAAGAGGAGAAGAAGATGAAGAAAAAGAAGAAGGAACTTGGTCAATAAGTATGATGATGGTGATAAGTTGTGGACGTCATTAATGAAGTATATTATTATATACTTCTTAATCAGTCCAGAAATATTTGTAGCTCACATTTGGCTCCAGCTCGTATCTAAGCATTGGATTTGTCTGTTTCTATCCAGTCTCCTCGGCTGATGTTTGTGCCAAATGTGACTTCTCGGAGATTCAGAGCAAGAGTAAACAGAATTGATCAAATGGATTTCATAATTTTGCTATAAAATGGAATAAACGAAACTTTGTGGCTAAATAGACAACTAAATGAATAGCAATAATAATTATGTAGGAGTGGCTGTGTGGTAAGTAGCTTGCTTACCAACCACATGGTTCTGGGTTCAGTCCCACTACGTGGCACCGTGTGAGTGGATTTGGTAGATGGAAACTGAAAGAAGCCCGTCATATATATGTATATACATATATGTGTGTGTGTGTGTGTATGTTTGTGTGTCTGTCTTTGTCCCCCCAACATCGCTTGACAACCGATGCTGGTGTGTTTACGTCCCCGTAACTTAGCGGTTCGGCAAAAGAGAGCGATAGAATAAGTACTAGGCTTACAAAGAATAAGTCCTGGGGTCGATTTGCTTGACTAAAGGCGGTGCTCCAGCATGGCCACAGTCAAATGACTGAAACAAGTAAAAGAGTAAAGAGTAAAGAGTAAAGAGTTATAGAATGAAGCAGAGTTGAACATTTGCATTTCTTAACTTCCCTATAACTATAACGTAACATATGGCATGGAGTAAACAAAACTTTGTGACTAAATAGATAAATAAGTGAATGACAATAATAATTATAAGGAGTGTTAAAGTGAGAGAGAATTGAATATAGGGTTTCTTAAATTTACTATAACATATGATATGGAGTAAACGAAATCGTATGGGTAAATAGATAAATTAATGAATAATAAAAGTAACTATAATTAGTGCTATAAAATGAAGGATTAAATGTGTCAGGTTGGAAATACATATACACATATACCCACATACACACATACATACAATGGGTTTCCACAAATTTCTTTCCACCAAATCCACTTACAAGGCTTTGGTCAGCCCAAGGCTATAATAAAAGACACTTATCTAAGGTGTCATACAGTTGGACTGAACCTGAAATCATGTGGTGGCTGCAAAGCAATTCCAAAAGGTATTGAGTTCTCTCTTGTATGAATGTTTTTTTGTGGGGGGAGGATTAATCATATCATATAGATTTGTGTCTATATACATATGCATATATATATATATATGTGTGTGTGTGTGCGTGTGTGTGTGTGTGTGTGTGTGTGTGTGTATATATGTGTGTGTATATATATATATATATATATATATATATATATATATATATATAAGTTCAAAAAAAGGAAAAAGACAAAAAACAATAACAAAAAACAACAACGGGAGGACGTGATACGGATAGCGTTACTAGACGCTCGGGAAAGGAAAGAGAGAGAGTATGACGTTTCGAGCGGAGCTCTTCGTCGGAAACAAAGGAAGTTCAAAGAAGGGAAAAACGGAATATATATATATACATACACATATATATATATGGCACAGAGCTTCCCAAAACTGGATATCTAAGCATTATCAAAAGCATAATTAGACTACTTATGAAGAAAACTGAATAATACCAATGTATTATTTGGTTTTCTTCATAAACTATAAGTCCACAAACACTTTCCACTTTACAAGAATGAAGGACAACTCAGAACAGCAAAACTAAGATATAAGAAATCTACAATCGAGCATAATGTGTGTATTCCTATTACCTGCTGCCCAAACAGATATCACTATGGTTTCAACACCTGGACAGTACCATTCAATTCAGCAGTATCCACAGCATTAAAGACATAAATGCTGCCTAAGAATTCACTATCTTATTACTATAAGTAACAACATCAGAGTAAGTAAATAATCCTTTCTACTTAACGCACAAAGCCTCAAATTTGTGGAGAGGGATCTAGTCAATTACACTGACCCCAATGCTTCACTGGTACTTATTTAATTAACCACGAAAGGATGAAAGGCAAAGTCAACCTTAGCGGAACTTGAACTTAGAACGTAGCGGTGGGTGAAATACTGCTAAGCATTTCATCCAGTGCACTAACGATTTGGCCAGCTCACTGCCTTAGAGAAAACAAATAATGATAACTTAAAGACAGAAAATAGTACTTATGACAAAGAACTAATTCCAAACAGGACATTCAGACAATACAACAGACATAGACAACTAGATACTTTGTTTCTCAATCAACATCATATCACACATATGATATCACACCCAAAGCAAGCCAAATAAAGATTAGTGGAACAGTGTAATTTAGATGACAATTTATTCACACACACACACACACACACACGCACGCACACACACACACACACACACACACACACACACACACACACACACACACACACACACACACACTCACTCACTCATACATAAGTGTACACACAATGCCCCTGCCTACTCTAAAATGGCAACTATCTAAATTACACAAAAATGAAAATAACACTGACATCTCATTTTAACAGATATATTTACCAAAATTACATTAAAATTTCATAAAATACTAAAGAGTAAATTTATTCAGTAAAATCACCATTGGCTTCAACCACGGCCTCCAGACAACTTTGGAATCTTCAGCAACTCTTTTGAACGGTCTCCTTGTTTAAGTTGGTGAATGCTGCCATTATGCATGCCTTCAGTTCATTTTTTACATTGTTCAAGAACATTGTTTACAAGATACACTGTTCCACTAATCTTTATTTGGCTTGCTTTGGGTGTAATATCATGTGTGATATGATGTTGATTGAGAAACAAAGTATCTAGTTGTCTATGTCTGTTGTATTGTCTGAATGTCCTGTTTGGAACTAGTTCTTTGTCTGAATGTTACATTCATCATCACAAAACTCTCCATCGAGAAGACAAAACCATGAAGTTATAGAAATGGTGTTGAAATTTGGAACTTCATTGGCCCAAAATAAGATTATAAAGAACTGTAAAGAACTACCCTTCTACTATAAGTGGAAGGCCTGAAATTTTAGGGGAAGAGTTAATCAGTTACATTGACCTCAGTACTCAACTGGTACTTATTTTATTCATCCTGAATGGATGAAAAGCAAGGCCGATGTCAGAAGAATTTGAACTCAGAAAGTAAATAAAGTAGTAAATAAAGCTACTAAGCAATTTGTCTAGTAATTGCTTAGTAGCAATTGCTTACTAGTAGTAGTAATTTGTCTAGTGATGTAACATTTCTGCCAGCTTGATGCTTTGTAAAAAAATAATAATAAAATAGAAATATAAAAAATATATAAATAGTATAAAAGATGCAGTTGTATCTTCAAAGCAATATGCATGCACATGCACATATGCATGCATATGCACACACACACACACACACACAAGTATATATATTTTTTGTTTGCTATAATATTTTTACATTAAACCTGAATTAGGTGTAGTGACTTAACAACAGAAACATTGGCATGTCAATCAAGTTGAGATTGACCCAGTTAAGTTTATGTATGTGAGTGGTCACACATACACACACACACGCATGCATACACATACATACATACACAATAGTTGCCCTGACTGAAGCGCAAAAGTGAATATAACTGTTTTAATAACTGACTTAGGTCATTCAAATTGCTAATGTTAGCAAAATAACTCATCCTCTACTGTAACTCTTTTTCCTGTTGTTTCCTTATTGCAGCCAAATAATGGATCCCAAGCAGAGTCAATGTAGCATCATTGAGTTCTTGAGGACAGACGAGTACAGGATGTTCAACATCAACAGAAGGCTGCA
Source organism: Octopus bimaculoides (assembly GCF_046866305.1). Lineage (NCBI taxonomy): Eukaryota > Metazoa > Mollusca > Cephalopoda > Octopoda > Octopodidae > Octopus > Octopus bimaculoides. The sequence goes on from NC_142947.1 coordinate 18,876,877, forward strand.
AGTTGTTTACATCATTGACAAACTCAGATGGATGTAGAAGTTTAAAGAAGTGGGAACTGGCATTGAAGATTACCCACATAATAAAAGAAATCAGCTATGACCACTGACATAGATTGCCAGTGAGTGGACAAACTGATTTGTGCAAACAGATAAGTCACGATCTATGTTCTTGCTGTGTAACTGGACTGTGACCACAATAATGTTACAGAAGATGGTAGAAGATTATGGGTATAAAAAAGTGTGTGAATATGAGCCCTTTGGCAGTTTATACCTGATCTGAGGGGGAAAAGAGTGGAAGTGCTGAGGCCAACGAAGTTACTTTTTCCGAATCTGAGGGAAGAGGATGAAACATGGGTGTAGCTTTATGATGAAAGCTCAGTATATGGAATGGTGTCACAGTCTTTCTCTAAGGTCTATGAAGTTCAAGAGTAATTAACTCAAAAAGTATTTTGGGGAATGACAAAGCCATCATTCTTCTTGATTTTCTTGAATGTGGCTACATTGTATACAAAAAAAAAACAGTACATTGATTCATTGAAAAAGCTTAGAGAAGCTTTTAGGAGGAAGAGGCTGAACAAGACTCTGAAAACAATCCATATTCAGAATGACAGTGCATGACCACACATATGTTTGGTAACAAATCAAGGAATCAGCAAACTGGATTAGTCAGTGGTCTCCTATTCATTGTACAGTCCAAATATAAATTTGGTCCCATGAAGAACTACAGACTTTGGGAACAATGATTTGATGACACAGACGAGATGAAAGTGGCTGTGAACAAATAGATGCAACAGTGCAGATCTGAGTTTTTTCAAAGAGGACTCAAGAGTTGGTTTCAACAATAGCACAAATGCATCCCTTGTGATAAAGACCATCTTCAGTAGTACCTTCGTTCTACTCAATAAATAAAAGATTTACTATTCCAGCATGTGGAATTTGAACAACCTTTGTCAATTAATAAAAAAATGTTATGCCCATTTCTGCATTACTTTCACAATACCTTTCATATACACAGTGGACCCTTGATTTAATACTCACCTTCTTGTAATTTGAGCATATGCTATGACACCTCATCACCACTATCGTCTTCTTTCCAGCTACTTTTAAATAATTTGGGTTAGCCATGTATCTCCTCCATAGCAAGGAACCTTTGCTCTTTCCTCTAGTTTAGCTTCTCAACCAATGGCATAAAACCACTTCCCTCTACAACTCCACTCAGCTGAGAGGGCTTTTCCTTTGTCTTGAGAATTACTTGGCAACACGGTGTCATCTAGTTTACTATGTAAAAGGGTTAGCATTATGAGGGTCATCCAACCATAGAAGCCATGCCAAAGCAGACATAGGTGCTTAATGCAGTTCTCTGACTCACTAAATCCTATTAAACTGTTCAACCCATGCCTTCAAAGAAGATGGATGCTAAATAATGGTGGTGATGATAATGATGATGATATATGTGTGTGATATATGTATGTATACACATGCATACATAAGCAAAAACACACACACTCACACATACACATACACATATAGATATGGATATATGCTAACACTAACATGCTAGTTAAATGATCTCATTACAAACCCAACCAAGCAGGTGACTTCAAAAATGTGAATAGATTCGGTTCTATAACAATTTGCCTATGTCATACTGTGTTCATGTCCTTTATACATTTGAATACATATGTACGTACATACACACATACATACATACATACATACATATATCATACATTCATATATATATATATATATATATATATATATATAAATGTAGTTGTGTATGTGTGAAAGAATGTGTGTTTGTGTGAGGATATGGGTGTGTACATGTGGGTGTGTGTTTGAGTGTGTCTCTATGTGCTTGTATGATACTATTGTATATGTGAATATATTTCTTTTGTAGTTTTGTAAATATAAGTCTTTGTGCATTTCTGGTCGTTACACATTTGTATAAATACATGCATCAATAAGTAAATATATGACAAATATATGTTTGTGATTATGTATTCCATGTGCGTATTTGTGTATTTCTTTAATGCATATATATTTATATATATATATATATATATATATATATATATATATATATATATATATGCATACATGCACATACATACATACATGTTAACATAAGGGTGGAGATCAGTGAAAAAGATCAGTGAACTACTGAAAAATATACAGTTTCTCTACCCAGATTAGAAGTTCAGGTTTATACCTGTAATTATTGGGGCACTGGGATAAGTAACATTCTGTCTAAGTACCAATCTTGAGAAATTAGTCTTCTCAAATCCAGAAGGAAGAAAACTGATTTGAAGACTACAGATCCAAGCCATTACTGGAACTGTAAAAATTTGTAAAACTTTCTAGAATTTTATCATTTAAGAATGTAGCGGCACAATCAGTCAGCGTCATATTGGATGAGATCTCACAACAGCCATTGCCATCTCCGGAACTGGAGCGAGACCTCACCTGGATATAACGGCAAACTGGATATAAGGGCCCAGCAAACAGGTTCTATCTCTTCTTCACTGCAAGCACTTGTTGAACACACTTCGCTGGCTGGGTCTCCAGGCTAGTCTGCTTGTCGTATCTCCAGAGGCAATGGGCCAGCGTAACGAAGATACAACGAACACACACAGCTTGAGATGGCATACTGAGAGCAACACACTTCACCTTCAGTGTAACTTGTAAATAAAACTGGTTGAGAATTTGAATTTTACTTAAGACTTCTTTCCTCACCTGCTGGAGCCTGAAACAACACAAAAAACAAAAATTAATGGGAGAAGGCAATATTCAGCCGATATCTAAATGGTGACCCCGAATGTATGAATAATTTCTGGCAGCCAAAAGGAGCTGCAGGACACCAGAAGACTCCACTTAACTTCCAGCCATCGTTCCGTCTGCTGCCACATTTGAATTGCCCCATGTGGAAACAGGACTTCACCAGTCGCATGCCATTTTCTGGTGATTTTTTCAACTGACAAAAAAAAAACAAACAAAAAAACAAATTTATTGGTACAAGCACACACATACATTCACACAGTGTTTTTGGTATATTTTTTTTTGTTTTCTTTGTGAAGGAAACAGGAAATGTGTCAAGGTCGACAGGAAGCGGTGCAGCTTCCTAGGTCTAAACAACAGTAGTATTATTCCCTTCATGGGACTGTCACATTAAGTTGACAGCATACAACTACTTCATCGTATCACTTCTGCATAAATCTCTCTGAGAGATTTAGAAATGTATTATTACAAAATTTCATGTTGGCTCTTTGTTTCAACTTCTTGTCCACGGCAAAAATTGTAGACTGCAGCATACACATGATCACAAAAGCATAAGTTTCACAACCTGTGAAGTAAACACAGTGATATCACTTGGCACACTGCCTCATGAAGGTCACTGCTAGCTCTCATCGTATATGCAACAGTGTACTGCCATCTGTTGGTGCACTACAGAACTAGTATGCAAATTTTTTGATATCACCTCATATTTGGTGAGAATGTAATTTTTATTTGTATATTGCTAATATATATTGTTACAGTTTTCCATACCAACAAAAAATTATTAATCTCTAGTTTAGGACCTGGTCACAAAAATGAAAATGAAATAGTGCAATAGGTGTAGAATAATGTGTAGTAGACAAAGATGAAAAAAAAATGCGTGCTGATGGTGGGGAAAGGACTTGGAAAATTCATATCGTGAATTTTCCAAGTCCTCTCACTACCCCAACCCGTTCATTGGCACAAACTTTTTTTCATATTCATTTACTACATGTTATTTTAAACCTATTACACTTGTTTTTTTGGTGACTGAGTGTCAAAGTTGGGTTACTGGATCATGTGAATTTCCTGAGTCTTCTCCCCCACCTACCCCCATTCATCAGTGCGCATTTTTTTTGCATATTCGTTTACTGCACAATATTTTACACCTATTACACTATTTTTTTTTTTCATTTTTGTGAACAGGTCCTAAACTAGAGATTAACCCAAAAAATATACACACTCACAGACAATAAAAGAAAATTAAACTTTTTCCCAAATGTATTCTAAGTGTCAGAAGCCATGTCATCATTAAATGAAATTAATGGAACCAAACTTGGTTAACTGGGGACAACTGTTGTTATCATTGTTTAGCCCCAGATTGGCTCTAAAAAGAAAGACCTATGATTAAAGGTTGCAGCCATGATCTTGCCTTAGTTTTTAGACATATAGCATCAATGATGCTATGCACATTATATACAAGCTATATGATATGTCCTTACTTTTGTGGTAGGATAGATGGGATTCTAAGGAAATTTGGTGGGTTTTTTTAAGCTGATCAAGCAATCATTAAGAGGTCCCTTGTTAGAATAGTATAACATTTATAATAGTATAGCATTTATAATAGTATAACTTGTAGAATTCAGCATTGAGACATTGAGAATAGTAAAATCGATTTCTACCTCTTGAAAAGCTCAGCACCATACTACATCAAAACATTTGTCAATTTTCCAAATCTGTCTCTACTTTTACAGTAAAATCTCCTTATCACTAGATGCATTTGGCCATTTTATGTTAAGTGTCAAAGCACAATTATTGTGAACAAAATACAAGCCAGACACTTCCAATAGTTGTTTAACACCCTATCGAGGGCCTCTGCAATTTTTTTATACTCAAAATTTAAAAGAGTTGTTAAAATGTGGACATTTCTCTTTCCACCCCCTCTCTGCCAATTTGTTTTATTTTTGTTTCTTTTCTGTCTCTTTCGGCATCTATTTGCATGTCTTTCTCCTGTTTACCCTGTTTTTATCTCCCTTCCTCCTGGTTCTGTACCCTTGTTCTTTTTTTTTCTTTTGACCACTCTCTCTTCTTATCTCCCTCCTCTGCACTCTAGATTACATCTAATGTTCTGAATAACTTAGAGACATTTCACATTAGGTATATTTCCCATTAGCTATATATGTTGGTTTTAAAAGCAGGCAAGCTGCCCACAGTGAACTTTCACAGGGCGGTTAACTTACAGGAATGTACAAGAATAAAGCAGGATATTTAATCTGGAATAATTTGGAATGGTGACGAGACTCATTATTATGTTGGCAAGCCAAAAATAGAACCTTCATGCAATCATTAACCTTTAGAATGTTGTCTTTCTGCATATAAAAACATTGTCATTTGTGGACTGTTGTGGATGTCATTTGGGGTCACTAATTAAAAGTTTTTTGCTAACACTTCAACCCATTTCTAGATAATTTAACCATTTCATTGGCTTCCTAACTTTCATACTCTTTTTCTGACTGTCTATCTCTATTTTTATATATAAATAATGAGTGTGTACATACATATACATATCCAGATACACACACACACACACACACACACACACTGACATACGTGTACATATATTTATGTCCACATATACATACATACATAATTTATATGCATACATACACAAATGCACACTTACACACATACTAACATTATCATCATCATCATTCAATGCCCATTTTCCATGGAAGCATAGGTTGGACAAACATACATGGGTTGGACATATATGCATACATACATATTACTAATCCTTTTCTTATAACCTTAGCCTTCACCAAAACCATTATGCTTGTTAGTGACTCTGATATCAAAATAATCATGTGCATGCATACAAATACTTTTTATATTTTTTTTACATTTCAAAAAATGAAAACAAATTATTTAATAGTGATATAAACAAGAGTATTTTTTGCACTAAAAGCCAATATGAGTTTTTTTTTCTCATGGTATCTACTGCAGTATATTTTATTCCAATAGAACATCCATGTTTAAGTGAAGATAAATATTACCTCTTGGTATTAATATTGCCTCTATCATGAATATAAATCTTTTTTAACAAGCTCACTGGCTAATCGTGATGCCAGCACCTGTTCTGGCAGTTATTCTATATATCACTAGCAGGGAAATGTGTTGCTGCTATCTCTAGTGGTCAAGTGTCCATCATTGACAAAACCAAGGAAGATTGAAATCACATGATCTGGTGGGGATTTATCTCCCCACTAGCGATATAAACAATAGTGATTTTTACACCAAAAGCCAATATGAAAGCTTCTCTCATGGTATCTACTGCAGTACAGTTTGTACCAACAGAACATCCAAGTTTCAGTGAGGATAAATATTACCTCTCGAAATAATTAGATGTTCCTGTGAAGACATATGATGATGCAAGATTATTTATCTAACAACATCCATACGTTGAAAAGAAGGCTTTATAGAGATGATGGGTTATTAATAATACGGTATGAGTAGCCATGAATTAAATAGACTTAGAAAAACCTCACGTAATTCTTTGGTTATATATCTAAATGACTTAAAGGATAATCAGATGGGGCAATGCCTGGCAAATATGGTTGGTAGGGCATCATTTCTCATTGAAGCTGCTCCAGCCTTCAGAATGTCATCCGGCTTGAAATTTCTGGAACCACTGTTGACACTGGCTTGCACTTATTGTTTGATCCTCATATTAAGAGAGGAGAAGTGAGAAGGAGTGAAGAGAGGAAGTAGGTGTCAGATGAAGAGAGGAGAGGAGGGGAGTTGAGCCCATGTGGTGCAAAGGAACGAAGAAAGAAGTTTAATTCCTGTTCACAGCGAAGGCGGGAGTCCGATGGCCCCATTCAAAGACAATCTGAATACAGACAAGTGTTGAAGTGAATGACTGGTAGAGCAGAAATGGTGTGAGATTGGGGTATCATCACCCTCTGCCCTCTAACCCCATGCCTAACTACCAACAACAGACTATTTGAAAAAAATACACAGCTCAAACCAAAGAAGAACCTGAAGGAAAAAAATAATAGCACTACCAATAAGGAAAGGACAACTGGAACCAGTGATCTAAGGGATTTAAGTGAAAATCAGAAGACTTTAGATGAGTTGCAGGAAGTAATGAATAAAGAAGTAAGAAAAAGATTGCCAGCATTAAACGGTACCAACAGAAGGAAGCTGTTAGAAATGACTAGGAAAGTAGATTCTGTTATCAGTAGAATAGATACTAAAAATATAGGAGACACTAAAAAATATATATATGCATACATACATGTATGTAGGTATATATACAGGGTGTCCTCCCAAAAATTGACATCATTTCATAGTCTAATAAGATAGCCAATTCTCACTCAAATGATCTCAAATTTTAACAACGTGCGTAAAAACTAAGTTTTCTTTCTTTCTTTTTTGTTCAGAGTGAAGAATGACATTTACTAGAAATGAAAAAGCATTGTGTGTTAGAATGTACTCAAACACAGTCAAGCAAGAATGTGCAGCATACATTTTCGAGAAAGTTCAATAAAAATGCACCAACTGGAAAGCAGATTTGGACATGACACAAAAAATTCAAAGAGGAAGGCTGTCTGTGTAAAACAAAGGAAACTATCATCAATCAGGCCTGGGAAACATTTGTGAGAAGCCCCTAGAAATCCTGTAAGAAGAGCATCTATGGAAACCCAGCTTTCTTGTACAACATTTTGGTGTGTAATAAGGAAATGCTTGCAAATGACACCCTATAAGCTGCAGCTCATTCAAGCCTTAAACACTGATGACAAGGGAAAGTGCATGCAATTCTATGTCACTATACAAGGAAAACTTGAAGATGAGGAGTTTGAAAAGCATCTTGTTTTCAGTGATGAGGCCACATTTCATATGAATGGCAAAGTCAGCAAGTATAATGTTTGTATTTGTGGGGAAGAAAATCCCCATGCACATAAGGAATTCATCGAAAGTGAATGTGTTCTGTACAATCTCCAAGAATCATCTTTATGAGCCATTTTTCTTTGAGGGAAATGTGACTGGTGGTGTTTATCTGCAAATGCATCAAAAATGGTTATTTGATGAGCTCATTGCAAAAGAACATAAATGCTTCATTTTCCAACAGGATGGGGCTCCACCTCACTGGAAGCTAACTGTGCAAGCTTATCTCACGAGAGAGATGGATGAGGCATGACAGTGATAATGATGATATGCTGTTGAAATGGCCACCACATTCATCTGACGATTTTTTTCTATGAGGTTATGTGAAAGAACTGGTCTATATGCCTCACCCTCTTCTTACAAGCCTAGAGGAACTCAAGCAGATAATCACTGAGGCACTGGGGAATGTTAAGCAAGACAAGCTACAGTGTGGTTGAGAAGAGCTGGACTACTAATTTGACATGTGTCGTGTCACAGGTGGTGTGCATATTGAACATTCGTGAAGCTTTGTGAAATCAGTTATAAAATCTATATCCCTTTGAATCTCTTGTTCAAATTTTGATAAATAATTTTTTTATTGTTCAATGTGAAGCCTATTTAATTTCGTTTGCCTTGGATATGTAGATACTCAGATATTCACATTTCAAATGATGTCAATTTGTTTGAAACACCATGTGTATGTACATACATATGTTTCATCTAGTTTTCTGTTTGTTGCATTTTTGTTGGTTTTTTTGTTTGTTGTACTTTCATCTAATTTTTCTTTTGGCTTTGTTCTTTCTGTTCAACCTTTGATATAAATATATATATATATATATATATATATATATATATATATATATATATATATATACACACAGACATATATATATACATACAAAAAGGTTACAGAAAGCTGATCCTATCTAAAAATAGCAGATAGCTTCTCTAGTCTGTGTGCAAAATTGCCATGTTTAATAAATCTTAATGTCCATACCTGTCATTATATATATATACAACCTCTTCCCACTTTCTACTCTTCTTGACTGACATCTTTGAGACGCACCCACCTTAAACTTCTTAAATATCAGGTTTTCTGAAGTGGGAATTCATTTGTTGATAATTCTATGGATTACTCAACAAGTTGTTGTTCACTGGTTTACATGAGTGCCTGA
>NC_142947.1:18890731-18908231 GCF_046866305.1 Octopus bimaculoides
TCAACTACTTCTAGTTCTTCTCCCTGGAATGTGGCAGAAGTTATTCTCTGCACATTTTGAGTGTTTATTGCTCCTGAGCATCTGCCACATACAAAAACTATCTTCCCAGTTAGCCTTCCTTTGATATTGCTGCACTTCTTATGTGTTCATAGCTTACACTGGGTACACTAGCTAGGTTGACTCTAGGCCCTTCAATTCTAATCCTTGCTTCCACACCTGAAACTTCTCCTCTAGTTCTGTTAGTGACTCAGCAATTAGGGCAAGATCATCAGCATAGAGGAGCTCCCAGGGGCATCCTGTCTTGAATTCCTCTGTTATTGCCTGGAGGACTATGATAGGACTTGGTGGACTCCTACCTCTACCTGGAAAACTTCAGTGTACTCGTTGCCAACCCTCACCTTACTGACAGCGTCCCTGTACATGGCTCACACAGCTCTCACTAGTCATTCTCCTATCCCTAGTTTCCTCATTGACCACCAGATAAGGGATCGGGGCCCCTTTCAAAGGCTTTCTTCATGTCAACGAAAGCCAGGTACAGAGGTTTATCTTTGGCTAGGTATTTCTCCTGCAGCTATCTTTCCAGAAATATAGCATCAGTGGTGCTTTTCCCTGGCACGAACCCAAACTGCATCTCATCTAAACTGACTCTCTCCCTAATTAGTTGGGCTATGACCCTCTCCGTGACCTTCATTACCTGATCCAACAACTTGATACCCCTGTAATTATTTGTATCTAAAGCGTCACCTTTACCTTTGTAACAGTTGACTATGGGTATGACTCCTTCATGTATCACCTGGTTAACTATATGGGTGACTAGGCTATAGCCGACAACACCAGATATTTTGAGCATCTCTGCGGTGATTCCTGATGAGCCGGGGGCTTTCCCTGTCTTCATACTCTTAATTGCTTTATCTACCAAGGTACTGTCAATTCGGATAGCTGGTCCCTCTGTTGGGTTGACATTCAGCAAACTCTCTTTCCCTCATTCATTCTCTTTATTGAGCAACATTTCATAGTGGCGTCTCCAAACCTCTCTCTTTGCAGCCTCATCTAGTGCAAGTGAACCACCATCCATGTAAACACATTTCTCTCCTATGACATCACGATTCTCTCTCACACACTGTCTTGCAACATGATATACTTCAAGTCTTTGGTCCTCACAGCACAGAACACTGGCAAATTTTTCTTATCTGCTTCCCCTCTGGCTAAATAAACCTGTCTCCTAGCTTCCCTTCTGGCAGTCTGATACAATTCCCTGCTACCACCATTCTTCCAGTCCTTCCAAGCCTGCAACATGAAATACTTCAAGCCTGCAACACGAAATACTTGCAACACGAAATACTTCAAGTCTTTGGTTCTCATGGCACAGAACATTGACAAATTTTTTCTTATCTCCTCCCCATCTGGCTAAATAAACCTGTCTCCTAGCTTCCCTTCTGGCAGTCTGATATAATTCCCTGCTACTACCGTTCTTCCAGTCCTTCCAAGCCTGTTTCTTTTCTCTAATAGCCTTGTCAACAACATTGTTCCACCACCATGTTACCTTGGGTTGAGAGGACACTTTGCACCATCCACAGATCTGGTCAGTGGCTCTCAGCAGGTTGTCCCATAGAAACCTCCAGTTGTCTTCCACATGTGATGCTGTATCCCCTTCTATTTCGTCAAAGGCTTCTAGTAATACGTCTCTAAATCTCTGTCCATTTGCAGGATCTTTAAGCTTCCAGACCCTCCTCCTCCATGCTGGTCGTCTTCTGGGCATCCATTTAACCTCTCCAGAGAGAGAAAGTGATACATACAACGTCATAGATTAAACTTTCTTCTCAGTATTCTTTACCTATTTTTCATAACATTGATACGTAAAAACACACAACCACACATACGTAATCTGTGACAACAACATACACATTGCTCCCGTTCTCTATCTCCCCCTCTTCCTCTCTCGCTCTCGCAAACGCATACACATGCAAGTAAACACAATCATTCAGGTTCGTCAATGTGGCATAACTACAGAGTTGTACCCACCGACTTTGGAAGGTCATAACTTTCAGAAAAATGAATATTTTTTTATGAAATTTTCTATGCATATATTATTTATTATGTAGATTTTCCATGAGATCGAGAGAAAATCCTTGAGACCCCAAGCCCCTACATCAACAGGATGAAGCATTGCAAGTTATGCATTGCTGGACATGCGAGAATCCTAAAAGACTCCTCACTGGAACCAGGGAACATCCTTAACTCCAGAAGAGAGATTTTCAGGCCATGTTTACATTTCAGGAGGTTCCTGCTAGCTTTCTAGAGCCCGCAAAATGGCAGCACAGCTGGAAGTCAATAGCCATTAGCAAACAGAGATAATCCCTAATTGTAACCTGTGAGTAGTGAGGCATTTCCCCCTCCATATTTTTAAGAAGTCATGGGCCAACAGGTTTTGGGGATCTGATGATATGCCATAAAGTTAAAGCCTTTATGGATGGGAAATTTAAGGTAATCCCATAAGCCGGCCGGCCCCATTTTTAGTATATACTACTCTACATCTTAGAGTGTGCTTCTTCTTTCAGATTTATGTTTTTACAAACAGTATATATTGTATGTATATGTATATATATATATGTATATTTATATACATGTATATATACATACATATACATATATATTTACACATATATGTATACATACACACACACACACATATGAGTAAGAAAATTAAATAATTAAAAAGAAATGCAAAAATACATTACATTAAGTGTTTAGGATATATCCTCCATAATGTATTTTAATTATTTAATTTTCTCACTCATGTCTGGTATTTTGCCGCAGCTCAATTTACCAGTCTTTTCTCATCAACGTTGTGCATGACGTTGGAATTCAGAATCTGAATGTGTAGATAGAGGTTGACACATTATTCTTGCTGGTTGGGATACATGTAAGCCCCAAGGTATGATTTTGTATCAATTTGTATCTATAGAAATATTCTCCTGATGACAGGAATGGAACTGTTGTATTGTTTATATCCATTATTTTACAATACGGTATATAATATGGTATAATAGGTTCCTAACTTTGAAATTGCAATAGAGATTAACTTTTTATTTTTAAATTGTAGATTTTATGTGATGCTGCTCACAGACAGCTTTATTCTGAGGAGATAAAATATGTGTGATAATAGTGGCTTTATAGTGGTTTTTAACTGCTATATCTAAACATGTGAGGGTTTTTGCATTCCTCTCCATTATAACTATGAGTCATTCATAATTATAGACACTCTTCTTACACACACACACACACACACACACACACACACACACACACACACACATACATATATGACAATAAACTGCATTCAGTGGCAAAGCTCCAGCTCAGGAGTCCAGGAGCTAAGGACTCCAGAAACTCAGGACTCCAGGAGCTCAGGACTCCAGCTCAGGAGTCCATGGGGAATGTAGAGTTACTCCTTAGTTATCATCACTCCCAGGTCCGCTCTGGCCTGGAGTATTTGTTAGTACTTGTTAGGGCCCCATTTATGGGCTAAATAATTACCTTACTCGAGTGGCACCAGTAAGATATCAGCCATTGAAAAGAACCATGGAGAGTGTACTTAATAGCACTAAGGTTAGAGCCCCTAACTACACTGTCAAGGAGCAGCCTGGTCGTTATGACTCTGCTGGTTTAGAGCCACAGGGTGGGCCAGTGGATGATGGACCAGCTATCTCTGAGACAAATATAAAGAACACATTTTTCTCCTGCAGAAGAACCACAAAAATTGGCACTCTGAATGTGAGGATTGTTTGGACGCTGGAGAAGAGAGAAGAGTTGGGTTATCTGTTTGAGGAGAGTGGTATACAGATACTTGTAATCCACGAACACAGGATCCTACACGGTGAGCCTGTAAAGAGAGTGATGATTGGAAAGAAGAACCAGCTCATCACCACATCAGCAGTGAAGAACATGGCTGGTGCTGCAGTAGGAGTACTGTGTACTGTGCAAGAGCCAATCTGTTGGTGAGGGAACTCATACCTGTCTCTCCATGAGTGTTGAGGGTGACCTTCAATGGAAACCCAAGGCTGACACACATTTCAGCCTATAGTCCAACCGAAGGGACAGTGATGTGAGTGTGGAAGAGTTCCATGAGCAAGTGTGTAGTACCGTCAACACCACACCAGCTCATCACATCTTGCTTGTTCTAGGTGACCTCAAAGCACATCTGAATAAGGAAAGCAGTGAAGATCCTTGCTGGTACTTCCATAACCCTAACCAAAATGGCAGACTACTGAGGGACACCCTGCTGGGGGGTGAACATGATGGCAACCAGCCCAAGGTTTAGGAAGAATCTGGGGAAAATGTGGACCTACATTTCTGATATGAACCTGTCCAAGTCCCAGATTGATTTCACTCTGGTGAGGAAGAAGTGGTGGAATAGTGTTCTGAACACAGAACCATACAACTATTTCAGTACACTGAGCAGTGACCACTGGCTTGTAATGAATAAGGTCCAGGTGAACTTAAGAAAGGGTAAGGCTCAGCCCCAGAGAGCTATCTATGACTAGGGAGCTTTCAAGGAAGACGATAAACTACAGGAGAGTTACACAGTAGAAGTGAGGAACAGATTCAGTGCTCTGTATGGAGAGGCAGAAGAGAGAGAGATTAGAGGGACTGAGGAGAGTGTGACAAGGAGGTATGGGTACTTCACCAAAGCAGTGGCAGAAGCAAGTGAGGTCCTGCTACTGAGGAGAGAGAAGAGGAGGAATGTCAGCTCTACAGACCCAAAAGTGTGTGCAGTTAGAGAACATCTGAAAGCTGCCAATGACCAATTCCTTGCTGATCCTACAGAGGAGAGGAAGGAGAATGTGGGGGTGATGAAGGAAGAACTCTGTACTGCTTACAATGAGACTAGAGAGGAGGCACTAATGGAAAAGATCAGAAGTATGGAGAGAGTGGCTGATGGGTCTAAGTCTAAAGAGAGTTGGGCGATTATCATAGGAAATATGAACTGGTGTTTGGTTAAGAAGGTTGCCTTCCAACAATCTAGCTTTTGGCTCAGTCCCATAACGAGGTACCTTGGGCATGTGTTGTCTACTATAGCACTGGGCCAACCAAGCCTTGTGAGTGAATTTGCTTGCTGGAAACTGAAACAAGCCAATCATATATATATATATATATATATATATATATATATATGATTGAAGAGTAGCCTGCAGCTTACACCTTGCTTGGATATTTACAACTTTCAAGGTTCTCCTCACTATTCACATACCTGTCAACTCTGGCTGTCTACCATGAAATATAAAATAATTTTTTTCCGTTTATTGTACTTCGATATGGAAGAACAATCCACAACCTTCCACCCCAATAACCTACTATTGTTCCTGAAAGTTGTTTCTTTATATTTCTTCAGATTGCTTGAAGCTCATGTTCTTCCTTCACCTCCATCCTTGACTCTTACACTCTCTCTCTCTTTCTCTCTCTCTCTCTCTATCTATCTATCTGTCTGACTATCTATCTATCTATCTATCTATTTATTTCTCTCTCTCTCTCTCTCTCTCTCTCTCTATATATATATATATATATATATATATATATATATATATATATATATTTGAAAAAATGAGTAAAGATGGCTTTTGGGGCAATAATTTTTATTTCAATGATAACGTTTACAGTTACTCTAATGAGTTTCAAGCTTTTTGATAGCCATTTTCAAACTGAAATTCTGTGGTTTACCAACTATGGTAAAAAGCAGATAAAACCTAAACACCAACCTACTACCACAACCATTAGACCTCAAAACACCACCAAAAGAAAGGAAATTTTCCCACAAAACAGACAAAGATACTGCAGTCCTCTAAGAAACACAAATTTACAATCATAAGCAAATGTAACAAGAAATAAGAGAACTTGCAATCCCAACCAAGGAACGAATAGAACTCTCCCAACACTAAATGATAGACCCAAATAAACCAGATGGAACAACATTAGAATAAGGAATCAACTCCCAATCCAACAACTAAAAACATACTTACCCATGAATAACTAACCTCAAACATTCACATACAGAAAAATGTGAAATTCCCACAAAAACACTCCCAACACCAACGGAAACCAATTTTTAATATAGGAGATATTCCACTAAAAAAGAGAAAAAAATAACACAAGTCTTCCCGAGACGTTAGAAAACCAACACATAAGCAAACCGAAAATAATAAATTTATCCACTAAGAAATTGCCTAAAGAAGAAATTAAACTCCTGGAAAATAGACTGAAATTTAAACCCACTTCAAAACCCAAATAAGCTGAACTTATAAAAGATACAAAAGAAATTTGCTGAAAATTACGTTTGAGAGAATTCTTTCTAAATACTGAACACACAGATGAATCATTGGTCAAAAAGAGAACAGGATTCAGACTCTCCTCAAATAGAGACAAAAATTTAGAAGAATATATACTATATATATATACATATATATATATATATATATATATATATATACATATATATATATATATATATATATATATATATATATATATATATATATATATATATATATATATATATATATATATATATATACATATATACATATATATATATTATTTATTATATATATACCTACACATACATACAAACATACATACATCCATCAATCCATACATACATACATACATACATACATACATACATGCATGCATACAAGCATACATACATACATAAACATGCACATACAAAGGCAATTATTTAACATCATCCCTGCAAATAATATTCTACCTAAGATAACCCAGTGATAGATAAGGACTCAAGCACGTTAAAATAAAGTATATATTTAAACCTGTATATGCACAGGTTTAAATATATAAACCTGTATGTATTTATTACCTGTATATGTTAGTGAGAAAAAAAAGAAGGGAGAAAGCGAGAGTAATCGAGAGCCAGAGTAAGAGAGAGAGAGAGATAGAGTTCTTTACTATTCCTTGTGACTGTTTTTGTTTTTATTACTGCATTTCTTATACTTTTACTTTAGGACATTTATTTTTATACTTTGGGGAATATTCCAGACTCATGATGACAGGCTAACCTCTTGCAATCAACAAAATCAAAATGGCACTTAGTTGAACTGACCATATGGATTGTAACCACACCTCATAGTCACCTGAATGTTTCCTGGAATTTTAAGGACGCACAAATTACAGATAAATGTCATGTATAGGTCAAATTTTCAGTGTCTGAGTCATCCCATTTTAACAATTACTAAACAAATTACAACTAAACAGTATTTTTAACTGATTCAACCAGTTCTTATGAAAGCTTAACAATACTGCCTCTTTCCACGCTTTATATAATATTGACATAATAACTATTCTGCTAAATACTAATAAATAGGTCAGCTAACAGTTCGATTTAATAGTAACACTATGTCACATACTGCTCTACTTAATATTAACATTCTGTTAATATTCTTAATATTAACATTCTGTCACATTCTGTTCTGTTTAATACTATATCACATAATGTTTTATTAAATAGTAAGTCATACACATTTCTGTATAATACTATTTAATACTAATGCTATGTCACATACTGTACTACTTAATACTATGTCATATGCTGCTCTATTTAATACTAACACTATGCCACATACTGTTCTATTTTATAACAGCACTATGTTACATCTGTTCAATTTATATTACTCAGTTCAGTTTTAGAAAAGATTAAGACCATCAAGCAAAAGCATTTCAAAGAAAATAAATGCTAAGATTTGGTGCTCCTTCACCTTCTGCTCTGTATCAATGTGAAAAAATGCACAAAAGTCAGAAAATGTGTTGAACAAAAGCAATCTAGACATAAAAATGAAAGCAAGAGGATAGAAAGTGCTAAACAATTGTTAGGAGAATATAAAATAGTGAGAAAGTAAACACAGAGACCCATAATTAATATTTTATAGCCCTCCAATTCATTTACATTTATCATATAGTGATGTGGTGTGCACATTCTTATCCTTATTCTTAAGATATTAGAGTTGTTGTCAGGAGCATAGCACAACATAAGATGTATAAATACAGACTTTTGGCCCTTCCCAGGAAAACTGTCATTTTAGTGACTGCACAGGTAGTAATTTCCTTAAAGTATTTCCTTAACTATAGCAATCTTTCAATGCGACATTTGGGAGTTCAACTACAAGGATATGAGTGCTCAATAAATCAGTTTCTTATTAAAATGACAACTCTGCAAACTATATTAAACTAGCAGAAATACCCGGCTTTGCCCGGGTTAAAGAGAATAATGAAATCTAAAAACGCCGTCTAGACTACGCAACCCTCAACTGTTAGTAGTTACGATACCATATTTCTACATTAATAACTCTCCAATCCATGCCAGCATGGAACATAGACATTAAGTGGAATGCCAGTCTCTCATCTAGGAGGGCCTTGAAATCAATGTTACCAACTGGGGACTATGTGTGTCGTAGTGATAATAAAAAGACCCAAAGGATGTCTGCAACGAAATAATTTTACTCAACACTTTGCAAGTGAATCAGTGGAGGCAAAGATGCGTCTCATTTACTTGACAATTTATGCACCACATTGCAGAAATCACAATGAAAGTATATCTGAAAGGGTAGTCTTACACTGTTGTACCGTTGAATTACAAATAATGCTCATCTGTTATGTTCGGGTTAAAATTTCATCAACATCAAAAATATATGAATTTTCATGGGAGTTATGGCCGTTATACATAGAATATAATTTCCAAATTTCATAAAGATCCGTTCAGTACTTTTGACGTAGTTTTGGGTAAGAAAACAAATGACTAATGTGTGTGTTTGTGTGCATGTGTTTGTGTGTGATGGGTGTATATATGTATAGATATCTGTATGCATGTATATATATGTATATATGTGTACATATTACATGTACATCTATATATATATATATATACATCTACACATGTGTATACATATACATGTATGCATATAGATCTATATGTATATATATATATCTATGCATATACGTGTACATATACATGTATATGTATGCATATACATCTCTTTCTCTCTCTCTGAAAGTATCTGTCATTACAGTATCGAAATGTGATTGTTTCAGTTAGTGGAATAACGTGTACATATACATCTATATGTATACATATACATCTCTCTTTCTCTCTCTCTCTCTCTCTCTCTCTCTCTCTCTCTCTTTCTCTCTCTCTCTGAAAGTATCTGTCATTACAGTATCGAAATGTGATTGTTTCAGTTAGTAGAATAGTTTCATTTTTAAAGTGAAAGTATTTGACATGAGTGTTTTTGTTTCACTTTTGACACGTAATACTTAAATAGTGGAGGAGATATTATGTTGCTGTGGGCTCGAACTCTGGAAGAAGTTAAAATTTTTTTTGACTAAAACACAACTGGAACCCTAAGGCATCTGTAAAATTTGAATGAAATTGGTTGCGTAGTTCTTGAGTTTTAGGGATTCACACAGACAGACAGACAGACAGACAGACAGACAGACACACATTCTCATTTTTATATATATAGATGACTTTTTTCTTAATTTTCTTGAATCAGTTAATGGCTGATTTTTAAGCGACCTGATTTTGAGAAGAGAATGTAGCTAAGATCAGAAAAACTTAGGTATATTCTCAAGTATATCATTTTATGAAGGGTAGTGAATAGTGACTGATGGGGGACTTGATTCCATTTTGAAGGTGCATAGGATAGTTAATACAATACATTGTTCCAGGGGTTTCATAGAAACATACTGAAGCACTATGACACCAACAGAACTGACTTTATTCTTGACCTTTGAACCAATTGAATCTGAAGAACCTACCATCTGTCATTTATAAACTAGGACTCCTTGTATCCAGAGGTGAAATGTGGTTGTAGTAAAGATAGTGAGTGGCAAATAAAGCAAACATGATGAGAACTTGTTTGACCTTTATTTCAACAGGTAAAGAATTACGATTCAGAGTCATCGTGTTTAAAGTTTGTTGCTTATACATTCAGTGTTTGTGAGTCATGAGAAGACTCTCCATATTTTGTTAAGAACTCCAGAATATACTCTACTCAGAATCAACTGTAAATTATCCTAAACTCAGTTTTACTCAGAAATATTGGAAGGATAGCTGTCTTATGAAGATTCAATTATTCTTTTTCTATCTTTTGTCAAATTTACAAAAACCAAGTTCAAAGGTTTCATTTACTAATAACATTTATCGTAATTAGCAAAAGCTAATGAGAGTTTCTCCCATGGTATCTACTGCAGTATAATTTGTTCTAACAGAACATCCACCCTTAAGTGGGAACAAATATAACTTCTTGGTATTAAATATGTTGTTGTTGTTGTTGGCACTCCGTCGCTTACAATGTTGAGGGTTCCAGTTGATCCGATCAACGGAACAGCCTGCTTGTGAAATTAACGTGCAAGTGGCTGAGCACTCCACAGACACGTGTACCCTTAACATAGTTCTCGGGGAGATTCAGCGTGACACAGTGTGACAAGGCTGGCCCTTTGAAATACAGGTACAACAGAAACAGGAAGAAAGAGCGAGAGAAAGTTGTGGTTAGCCACCGACCCCTGCCGGAGCCTCGTGGAACTTTAGGTGTTTTCGCTCAATAAACACTTACAACGCCCGGTCTGGGAATTGAAACCGCGTTCCTATGCTGCGAGTCCGCTGCCCTAACCACTGGGCCATTGCGCCTCCACTAATATATACTGTAAATATCATATCCTTAATACTTTTGCATGTGAAGAAATTAAACAACAATACAAAGAACTTTTCCTGGGTTAGTAAAAAGAGTTGTTAGATAAGACAATTAATTACTTTGAATCTGTTGTTGACAGGAGAGATAGATACCTCAGAACTTTTTACAATCATTTGTCTCATTTTTCAAAAATAATTGCCATCAGGAGTGCATGCTATTGCTCTATTTATAAGAGCTAGACATGTTGTAAGGGAGTTTGATGATAACCTATGACATGGTAACAATTACTTGGTTATTGTAATGTAGGCTTGCATGCCAAGTAAATGCACAAGAATGTGCCCCATGCTTTCTTTTATGGGTCTCCATGGGATTTAAGAGAGTTGCTACAAAAACAGTTTTCTTCATTCATTCATTGCTTTCCAATCCCTCACAACTCTTCTCATCTTTTACTTCCAGTCATGTAGTTGCTGCAGTTGTTGTTGTTGTTGTTTGTTGTTGTTGTTGTTTGTTGTTGTTGTTGTTCTGGCTCCCTCCCACAAAATTTCAGGCCTTGTACCTAGAGTAGAAAAGTGGTATGTTTATGTGAATAAGGAAGTTGTTATATGATAACTTGGTAACTTGACTAGCTAAAATTAACAACTAAATATCCTTATCCTGTTAGAAAAGGATCAAGGATATGCAGAAAGATTATTGCAGTTGTTGCTTTACCCTGGGTCAGCCCTGACTGGAGCAAATCTATGATGAAAATCATTCTGTGAACAGCCCATATTTTTACTTATATGTAGGGAATCCAGTGTGTCCTTTTCTATGGTGTGCAAGTGTGATTTGATGAGATTTCGCTATTGTTTCTAGCTCTTAAATGACCACGTAGAGATTCTCTCATTGGCTCAAACTTAAATGTTATTTACTTGCTGTCACTGTTCTTGCCCTTGTTATTGCTTGCTAATTTTGTAATTACTTCAGCTGTAATAGTAGTAGTAGTAGTGGTGGTGGTGGTGGTGGTGGTGGTGGTAGTAGTAGTAGTAGTAGTAGTAGTGGTGGTGGTGGTGGTGGTGGTGGTGGTAGTAGTAGTAGTAGTAGTAGTAGTAGTGGTGGTAGTAGTAGTAGTGGTGGTGGTGGTGGTGGTGGTGGTGGTAGTAGTAGTAGTAGTAGTAGTAGTAGTAGTAGTAGTAGTAGCAGCAGCAGCAGCAGTAGTAGTAGTAGTAGTTTATTTAAATCCTGTTAATAAATAAATAAATAATATTAATAATGTTGTAAAAGACTCCAGGGAGACCACCTTTATGAAATGTGGTCTGCTTGAGCACGGGGCCCCTTCAGCGTGGGGCCTGATTGAGAGCAATTGGTTCAATCGGCTTAAGGCCAGCCCTGATGGTATGTATACTCGTTATGGAACTTTGCATTTGCTTACTTTATGACTGTCTTGAATAAATGTTTTATATTTGTGAGAGAAGAAAATGCAAAAACAGCCCTGATGCCTTATACCATATTTGCGGATGTTACACTTTATGTAGGTAGCAAAACGAACTCCTATGATATCTAATTTAACATTTTGTGTAATATATGTTCAACAATAAAAAGTACTATGTGGTTTGTGTTGTTAGTTTCTTATTTCAGTTTTGTATTTAATGACAAAATTGACATTTTTTGGGTAAAAAATTAATTCCTGTTTTCAAAAAATACTTGACGTGATAGAAAATTTCTGGGGGCATTTCTGAACCCAGCACTATCAAATTAGGTAGGACTAATTGTAAAAGGCAAAACAAATAAAAATTTCTTCAGAAATGTTCCCCAGGAGTAGCTGTGTGGTAAGTAGCTTGCTTACCAACCACATGGTTCCGGGTTCAGTCCCATTGCGTGGCATCTTGGGCAAGTGTCTCCTACTATAGCCTCGGGCCGACCAAAGCCTTGTGAGTGGATTTGGTAGATGGAAACTGAAAGAAGCCCGTCGTATATATATTCTCCTTGTCTCCGTATTCTTTCTGTTGAAGAGCGTAGCTCGAAACGTCAAAGACTTTCCGTATTCCCGAGCGTCATACTAATATATACTTTTGTTATTTACACCACCTGTCCTCGTCTGTTGTTATTATTTGTATATTCTCCCATATATATATATATATATATATATATATATATATATGTATATATGTATATATGTATATATGTATATATATATATATATATATATATATATATATATATATACATACATATATATATATATATATATATATATATATATATATATATATATATATATATGTATATATGTATATATATATATATATATATATATATATATATATATATATATGTATGTATGTGTGTGTGTGTGTGTGTTTGTGTTTGTCCCCCTAGCATTGCTTGACAACCAATGCTGGTGTATTTATGTCTCTGTCACTTAGCGGTTTGGCAAAAGAGACCGATAGAATAAGTACCAGGCTTACAAAGAATAAGTCCCAGGGTCGATTTGTTCGACTAAAGGCAGTACTCCAGCATGGCCACAGTCAAATGACTGAAACAAGTAAAAGAGTAAAAGAGTAAGAGAGAGAGAGAGTGTTATCAATGAAATAATAAAAACAGCTGACCAGTCCTATTACTTACAGACAGACAATACAATTGTGCTTATTCTGAGAGTAAACCAAAGAAAAAAAACTTGAAGTGATTGAAGAAAACTGGCAGTAGTTTTGAAACCAGCATGTTAATTTGAGTCTAAACCAAGGGAAAAAGCAAACTCAACAGAAATTATGTTCAAAATTGTTCTCCTGTGTTATCTGTCTGGTCTGCTGGATGTATGACAGGGTATAAATACTCTGTCTTTCAAACCAGCTCCCTAGAATCTAGCTGAATGGTCGACTACTGCATGTCATCGGTCAGCTTGACCATAGCTGACCTGGGTCAATGCAACAAACAACTACCTGAAAGCAGACATATTACTGTTGCATGGATACTCTAAATGGCAACTCTTTCTGCCAAAATAGCAGCCAAATTTCCCTCAAATTGCATTCAGACATCATCATCATCATTTAACATCCCCTTTCCATGCTAGCATGGGTTAGACAGTTTGACTGGAACTGGTAAGCCAGAGGGCTGCACCAGGTCCCAGTCTGATTTGGCATGGTTTCTATGGCTGGATGCCCTTCCTAATGCTATTCTATCTACTTACAAAGGAAGAACACATTGAATTATTTAGTCTTAGATACACTATATCTGAACAAAAGGGAGATTTCATGATTCTCGATTAATAAAACATTTAGGATCATATGCCTGTTTGATCAGGGATGACCAGATTCTACACAACAATAACTTAAATCTAGGTGAATCTAGCCATGTGTGTGCTGATCATAGACAGTGCTGTGTCTATAACAAGATATGAACTACCAATGTTGTGGTTATTACATCTAGTAATCTATTACTACTGTCTCCGGATCACTTTTATTCTTCACCTTGTTGTTTGTTTGAGATGGAGTAGCAATCACAGTTTCAGTTCTAACTGGCAGCTGTAATTTCAGTTTGCTTACCTGTCTGGTTGGTGACTAAGTAAGGTTTAGCCGTTGGAAATGTGTGCATTAGGGTTGGGGTGGGTGGGGGCGGGGGGTGGAAATAAGGTATAGACAAAGAAGTCACATGAAAAGATAAGGAGAGAAAAAGAGAGACAGGAAAATGGTAGGTGAGGTAAGAGATGTAGAAAGAAAAATAAATAAGGGAGAGAGATATGGGGGGTTGGGGCGAGAGGGTGGGGGTGAGAGAGAGAAGGGAGCCGATGATGAAGAAATAGAGAATTCATGTGACAGAAAGAGCATAAATTTGATCTTGAAATGGAGCAAACATTTCTCTTAATTTATCTGTATGGTCTTGTCTGTCTGTTTGTCACTCAAATGTGATTAAGACAAATTCCTGAGTCAATGACCTGAGACATGTGACATGAGGTCAAGTACCTACATTTTAAAATCATTTTAGAGACTTTTATAATAGTTTTGTTGTTGTTGTTGTTGTTATTATTATTATTATTATTATTATTATTACTACTACTACTACTACTACTACTACTACTACTACTACTACTACTACTACTACTACTACTACTACTACTACTGTTATTATTACATGATAACAATAGTGACAACCAAAACAGCAACAGTAGCAATTACAGTGACAACAATAACAAACCATTGGACAACAAAGCTTGTTTAATCTAAAAATACTTTTCTTTCCTTCCATCCCACTCACATCTTCTCCCATTTCCTCTCTCTCTCTCTCTCTCTCTCTCCATCTATTTCCTTTCTAACTCTTTCCTTCTTTCTCATATTAACCTTCCAAACTTCTTTCTGCCCCCATTTACTTTCTCAACTTCACTCAAGCTCTTACTTCGTCACCAACCTCACTCAAGTTTCTGTGTTTTTTTAGATTTTTACTCAAACTCTGTTTGTGATTTCACTCCTCTCTCTCTCTCTCTCTCTCCCTTTCACTATTTCATTGTCAAAGTTTATCAAAATGGAATGGATGTTCTGTAACCCTTGAGATCATGGAGCATTTTATCATCCTGTTGTATCATCAACATCAATTTAATCCGTGGGAACCTTCTGCAATCTATATTTACAGACTAATTTGATCCCTACCCAACAACTTACCACACTACAGCACTCATCACTTACTGTCTCTTATATCTGTTGCATATTATACATACATAAACAATATGCTCATTTAAATATAAACTGTAACTGTTCATAAGTTCCTTTAGTTCACTATTTTGTATATCTTTAATCTTGTCATTCAATTGTCATATGTCACTAGATATTTGGTGGCATATCATTTAGAAAATATTCTAAAGTGTTTTGCCTAAAGAAGTAGCCCTTTATGAAAACGTGAACTCGCAGCATGATGTTACATGATATTACATGTCAAGCTATATAATGAACCCATGTTCTGAATAAAATCACGACAGAAACATATGTAGCAATACCCAAAATACCCATTCATTTTATTCTTATTACTATATGTATATATATATATATATATATATATATATATATATATATATATATATATTATGTGTGTGTGCAAGTGTATTCTTTTATCCTTTTATTTGTTTCAGCCATGCTGGAGCACGACCTTGAAGCATTTTAGTCAAACGAATTGACCCCAGGACTTTTTTTTTTTAAAGTCTAGTACTTATCTTGTTGGCCTCTTTTGCTGAACCACTAAGTTACAGGCACTTAAATACACCCACACTGGTTGTCAAGTGGCGATGGTGGGGGGTCAAACACAGACATAAAGACATGCACGCATATATATATATATATATATATATATATACGACAGGCTTCTTTCAGTTACTTATTTCTTTATTGCCCACAAGGGGCTAAACATAGAGGGAACAAACAAGGACAGACAAAGGGATTAAGTCGATTACATCGACCCCAGTGCGTAACTGGTACTTGATTTATCGACCCGGAAAGGATGAAAGGCAAAGTGGACCTCGACGGAATTTGAACTCAGAACATAACGGCAGACAAAATACTGCTAAGCATTTTGCCTTGTGTGCTAACGTTTCTACCAGCTCACTGCCTTTTCAGTTTCTGCCAACCAAATCCACTCACAAGGCTTTTGTCAGTCTGAGGCTATAGTAGAAGACACTCACCCAAAGCACCACACTGTGAGACTGACCCTGCAACCAAGCTTCTTACCACACAGCCACAACTGTATGTTGTTGATGTTCTTTATAAACTTTGAGAGCATGTGAAATAATAATTCTTTTTTTGAAACAGTGTATCTTAAAGTAAATAGAGCTATAAATAATCATATGTCAATATTGGGTTGAGAACCCTTGCAGCCTTTATCTTTCTCTATCCAAAGGGTTTTAACCCCAAACTTATATGCCATTATTTATAGCTTTATTTGCTTCAAGATTCACTGTCCTAAAAAAGAATTAAATATCATCATCATCATCCTTTAATGACTGTTTTCCATGCTGATATGGGTTGGATAGTTTGAGAAGAGCTGGCAAACCGGAGAGCTGCAGCAGGTTCCAGTCTCATTTGGCCTGGTTTCTACAGCTGGATGCCTTTCCTAATGCCAACCACTTTATAGAGTTTTTTTATGTGGCACCAGCACAGGTAGTTTTATGCGGCACCAGCATAGGTACTTTTTACATGGCACTGGCACAGGGCTCTTGCAGGCCAATCCTCTTCAGCAGGGGAAGTGGGATTAACAATTCTGCTGTGGAGGATGGGTCTTCTTGAGCACACAGCAAGGTGCCAAGCAAGGAAAATAGAAGTTAAATTGACATTACAATTGTTTCCATAAATGGACAATATTTCCATTCCATATCTCATGCAATGTTATGCAATAAATACAATGTTTTGCATTACAAGAGATAACATATGGAAAGATGTAATAATTCTGTAGCCCATTCATTTCCTCAGATGTCATAATTTGAAGGAACAATTGACCAAATGAATATTAGGATGAATTCATTTGGGTGTATCACAATATTCAAATAGATTGAACACTTATAAATTTCACTTGATATCTATTGTTGGTTTTAAGACAATAAATCTTAATAAAGTTAAAATAAGCCAGTTGGAATTTATCTTATAGATCAATATTATCTATAACATAAATTCCAACCAGTTTCATATCAACTCCATTTTTGACTTACTTTTATTGCTTTTATTATTCACTGTGTGGAACTTATTTTAAGCCTACTGGATGTCACCACAGAGTTGTGTAGTGCATCCATTTATATCAATTGAAGTCTTACAGATGTCCTTTTGATTTTGGAATACTGCACTACCTTTGATGAA
>NC_142947.1:18913231-18933231 GCF_046866305.1 Octopus bimaculoides
AAATTTTCTTTGATATTTCTCCTAAAGTTATTCTAGGCATCATTTTTCTTTCTCTCTTACACACACACACACTTGTTTGTTTTATGCCTGTTCTTCTATGTTAGCATGGGTTAGATGAATATGTTATTGAGGCATTGTTTTCAGTTAGATGCCCCTCCTGCCAATAACCTTTACCTATTTCTCAAGTAAGGGAAATCTCATTCCATATGTCTTTGAAGATTCCATACCTTTTTCTTTCTCTTTTCATTCTTCTCTTCTCCTTCTTTCTCCTGCTTTAAGCTAGTTGGTTTTTTACACATTCAACAAACCTGCACTGGTACAAGTTTAGCTCAAATACATACATTATTAAAATTCTTCTTATCATTCAATGGACAAGAAAATAGGTATACACTTATTCTAGTATTGACATAATCCTACAAGCAAAAACCATTTTAGCAAAAATGGTTTGAGGTAAAAATGCATTCATACATGTTAGCATACATATGTACATACATACATACATACATACATACATACATACATGACGGCCGTCCACTTGTGACCGAGGAAGACCATTGCCGACCTTCAGGAACATTGTGCGCTCTAGGACTAACTTATATTTTGCATTTGCGGCTCCGTTGGTGGCTAATGAGCCCTGCTCTTGACAAGCATACGCGACTGCAAACATTGCAGACCAAGCTTTCCCCATTCACTATACGAGCCATGCACTTTCACACAGCTTGCTTAAGTTCTTCATGCTGGATACGTGCTCTCTCAAAAGTGTCGATCCCCTCCTTAACCTGCCTCCTCCATCCGTGGTGATGTCAGGCATTGTTCTCCCAGTCAGTGTCCTGCATATCACAGGACTTTAATGAGGACTTGACACATACATACATACATACACACATACATACATACATACATACACACATACATACATACATACATACACACACACACATACATACATACAGCTGCTCTATCCAGATTACAAGTTCAGAGTTATACCTGTAATTATTGGGGCGCTGGGATATGTAACACACTGCCTAAATACCAATCTTGAGAAATTAGGCTTCTCAAAACCAGAAAGGAGAAAACTGATTTGAAGACTACAGATCCAAGCCCATCACTGTAAAAATCTGTAAAACTTTCCAGAAGTTTATCATTTAAATATATATGAGCATGTCTAGACATGCAACTATATGTATGGGGGTGTCGAGGTCGGTAGGGGTGGCATTTCTCATCCTGTTGTAGGTTATTGCTGTAGGCAATATGTGTTCTTTTGTGGGGTCCGGGGATAGCAAATAGAAGGGCTGCCCTGGGCTCTAGCTACACTAGTGAATGGACTATGAAATGAAATATATATAAATCGCAGAATGGAGAGTTGAGCAACATAAACGTGGACCATGACATGAGCTTGAACTGTTGTTGACTCAATATTTATTCACTTCCCACTCCCATGTAACTTGATTGTCAAGACAGAAATTGAGGACAAAAACACAATGATATTGTAGTAACGCCGTGCGCATGCGTAGTCTCACGCATGCGTGGAATTAAACAACCAAGCGTTCCCGCTCAATTCATTCTCTTTCTTGCTGGCCAGCAATAGAGCATGGACGTGTCAAGAGTGTCTCCAACATTCCAACTCTGGAGACAGTCTCTTTACGTGTTAAGCTGTCTCTCTACATCTTTCGGACTTACGCACAACAGCTCGCTTACATCTACATAACAACGTCCCAACAACTATACTCACACACATAGAAGCTGTAACAACAAGAGCTAAAGATATATGTATTTACCACCTGAATAAATGTTGTTCAAGTTGATAGTCTGGAGTTCAGCGTTCCGTTTAATTTCTAATTTTATATAGGAAAGTCAGGTATACATCTAATGATGTATAACCAACTTTCTTATACTGGTGACCCCCGACGTGATTCAAACACGCAGCCCGCTGACCTGCAATAACCCACTTTCTTATAAAGTGGTGATTCGATGAAGAAACAAACGCAGCATGGACTCTGGACTACCAACTTATAACTGGTGAACCCGACTAAAGAACAAATGCGGCCATGGAGACTGAACTACTAACTAGCATCATCGTCATGACCAACGCCACCAACATCTCCAACCATAGTCAACACGACTTACTACGTATTACCATCAACAAGCGCGTTTTTTTTTTCTCGCCTCTGTTAGAGTGGATTTTTCCACTCACGATAAACAGACAAGAATTACAGCCTGCGACTTTCCAATTGTGTACTCAAAGAACTTGGTATAAAACTCTCACGTGTACTGACTTTCTAACTGCTGTGATATCTCACATAAATATAGACGGCCTGTTTTTTATTATGTTCTTATATGTCGCATTCACACTCTCACATACACATACATCTTTTATGCCACACAATAACTCTTGTTATTCATTTCATACGGTTGTCTTTTCTATCGTCTCATTACTGGTATTTACGAAATCTATGTTACCGTAGTATAACATAATTACTTGTATATCATCTTTGATATATATTTTGGTGTTCGACCGTGTGACACGTTTAAATAAAAGGAGTCCTCTGTTTTTCCATTCGTCACCATTTCTCCTTTTTGAGTTCGCACGGTCGTTTTTTCATCTTGGGTTAAGAAAGTTTTTCTTAGAGGTTTTTGCTAATGGTTCGTACAGAGATTTGTCTGTCGACTGTCTGTAAAAGCGCACCTCTTCAAACACTCATCAACGAACAGCCTTTTCACCACCAGCTTCGTTCAACCAAGATTACCACCGTGACGACAACTATTACTACTACCAACTACAAGCATTCCCCCCGACGTCGCCAAGTTTCAACAGGACATTCTATCTCCTTGTGGGACTCCTGTACGAACTGGATTTTTTCTATACAGACACTTTCACTTGTTCTGTGTTTTTTCTCACACACACTTGTGCACTCATACATTTTCTTTCCTTTCAGTAAAAACAAACACTCAGACTTTCACATTCCGTGATTCCAGTTCCTGGACAGTAGTCATCACGATTTGTTTTCTCATTGTCTCATTTGTTTTTACTAGGTGGCATTTACTGCCCATATTGCATGTTTTTCTTTCATTTGTACATTGCATGCATGTATCACACGAGTGTACATTTCATTTCTTTAATTTTTCTTTGTGTGTGTTTTGTGTTACATTCTTGTGGGTGGTTTTCAGTGGCCATCCTGCCTCAGGCGTTCTAACAGATTTTATATTATCGTGCGTTTCTCGCACTGGCAAGGGAGCCCTGTAGTAACACCGTGCGCATGCGTAGTCTCACGCATGCGTGGAATTAAACAATCAAGCGTTCCCGCTCAATTCATTCTCTTTCTTGCTGGCCAGCAATAGAGCATGGACGTGTCAAGAGTGTCTCCAACATTCCAACTCTGGAGACAGTCTCTTTACGTGTTAAGCTGTCTCTCTACATCTTTCGGACTTACGCTCGACAGCTCGCTCACATCTACATAACAACGTCCCAACAACTATACTCACACACATAGAAGCTGTAACAACAAGAGCTAAAGATATATGTATTTACCACCTGAATAAATGTTGTTCAAGTTGATAGTCTGGAGTTCAGCGTTCCGTTTATATTCATTAATTTTATATAGGAAAGTCAGGTATACATCTAAAGATGTATAACCAACTTTCCTATAATATAAACAAACTCACACTTAATCGGCATTTTTGATGATGAATGAAGCTACTTCACTTCGGATCACATCTAATCCAAATAACTTTTAAATGACTACTACAATACAATTCTTACTAATTTTGGCATTAGGACAGCAATTTGAGGAGTGGGGGCAAGTCATTACATCCATCCCAATACTTGACTACTGACAATACAATAATAATGTTAAAAAGAGCAAAAAGCAAGTGGTGGGTCAGGGTTAAAAGAGAGAAAGAGGGAGAGAGAGAAAGGGGGGAGAGAGAAAGAGAGAGAGTGCGTGTGTGTGTGTAAAAGTGAGGAAGATAGAATAAACAATAATCTCTATGTTACAATTGCTTATTGTGTTTACATTTTCATTACGGAACGAAGTCAACAATAAATGGAAATAGAAATATAGATTTTATCATAACAAAATTCAGCCCACCTTGTTTTCAAAATCTACGTACATCAATTGTATTTCTTTGTGAGTTTCTTTACTATATACCTTCTCTATGCTGAAGCTATCGCCAAACAGGATTAACAGGTGGAGTGTAAAGGCGGATGACGACAATATAAATCAACTACTAGACAAGTAACCAAATCCCCCTCAAATTGCACTTAAACGATTTTTAAAAAGGGGAAGATACATGTGATTATGCAGTCGTAGATATCTTATGAGTGAATAAGAGACGGAACGATTACCGCTAGAACGTCTTTCACAATTGGTCTGCTAGACCAGGGCTGATTTGAGGCCAAACGACATGTCAGAAATCTGGTCATTTGGGGAGCTTCTATGTGGTCACTTGACTTGCTAGAAATAATAGCTAACCCCCCCCCCCCACCTAATTTTACAATTTACAGCTTTATAAACGGAAGGGCACATTCAATTACGTAGTCCTATATAGCCAGGAACCCCATCCATCGGGCTACGGACTAGTACCAGAGCGAGGATCATTTGAAAGAATAATTTTAAAAAATTTTATTCATATTATGACTGTTGTAGTCTGCAAGTGTTTTTGCATTATGTATGTATGTATGTATGTGTGTATGTATGTATGTGTGTATGTATGTATGTGTGTGTGTGTGTGTGTGTGTGTGTGTATGTAATATATATGTATTATATATGTAATAACTAAATTATGTATTATGCACTTCATTGTGTTTGTTATGCGAGTGATTCTCTGATCTGTGTATAAAATCGGTCTGTGATGCAAAATAAGTTTGGGAACCGCTCCTATATTAGACTATGATTGAATAAAAAGCGGTAAAGTCACGGCTAAAATACTTTCAATTATAGTGTAACGCAGTTTAGAATTGAAATCGCGTTAGCTCAGTAACAAGAAATAGGGTACAACATATCAAGAGAAGTTAGCTCAATTGTCAGCCAGTGGTATTTCAGCAGCGATTATTTAATCGTACAATTTCGAGTGGAAATTTCCATGACTTCCTGCCAACACATATCTCTAAATATAGACGTGTGAGAAGTCAATGCAGTGGTTTCAGCGGTGCCTGAGAGGATAGGATTCTTGATCGAAACTTGACCTCAGATTAAAAAGGATCATTTGTCAACGATGAACGCAAAATTTTCCACTTTTCGCCACATGAATATAGTAGCCAGTTCTTGGCCAAACACAGGATATGACTATCTACCGGTAGTCAGGGCTACATCCTCCAGCAAATAACTTTTGTAATCATTATAATGTTTATGTATAAATAAATGGTCTCATCGAAAATGAACTTGGTTTTATATAGGGAAAACATGCAACAAAATCACCATAATGTCCAATTAATCATTCATCCAAGTGACAACTGGGCAACAGCAACGGACCCACGTATAAAATCAAACTGGACAGTAACATAAAAAGTAACAGATTTTGACTGACACATGACATGATAAATCACCGTATGTGGCAATGCCCACAAGTGAGGGATGGGAGAATCAAAGACGGGACCATGGATATTTGATTGGCTTCCTTCTTTAAAAAAAAATCTTCACAGGTTCCTTGAATTTCAAGAAGACCCCCTCCCGCCACCAATGAGTCCAAAAGCAGTTATGTTCCACCCTACAAAATTGTTCTTGGAGTCTCTAAGTAGTAGAGTAGCGTAATTGAAGCAATGAATATCTGGGTTGCACATAACTATTTAACCAACCACCTGCACGTCTGCGAGACCAGAGTTAACCTGAGGCACAAACAATGACAACAAAGTTTCTAGATAGTCGATTGACTTGCAAGAATAGTAGTCAAATCTCCCTATGCATCTTATCTGCTGCTTTAATGATATACACAAATTCATGGTTGCTAACTATACATACATAAATACATACAAACATACATACATACATACATACATATCAAACACACAGATATGTAAATTCATTATTTTAAGATAGGCGCTGTGAGAACTACAGCCGGAGGACCTTGGGCCCATGAATAATATAATTTCGTCATATTTCGATCAGGGCATAGGCCCATTTCTTCGGTACAGCACCCGGGGCCCTGAAAACCTAAAAGTGGTGTTGAGCACATATAAATACACATATGCACACACACACATTGGAGTCAAGATTGTGTAATATAATTTTCAAGATATGTAGTGGCGTTCCTGAAGGAGTCATACGCTGCAGATACTCGTTATATTAATCGAATATTATATTTTCAACGTTACACGGGTTGTTCCACTGTGTCCAATGTTTCCTTACAACAGTGCGTCTGCGCGCGTGCACGAAGGTTTTCAAGGTGAAACCGAATTTTTTATAATGAAGATGATTATTCGCATAGCCATGGCGTACTGGCTTTCTTTCCTTCGCCGGTATAAGACCTTCATGGCGGTCAGTGTGATGTTGGATAGCTTCGTGTAGAGAGAACCCGCGTCATGTATACGAACATGAAGACGGAGAGTTACGGTGCATACAAGAATCTGATTTTGACCCTCATAATTTTGTTACTATTCTTTCATATTAGCTTGAGTTGGGTCACTGCAAACATTGCCTGAGTGGTCTGGTAAACATTTCTGATCTTGATCCTTTCTCATTAATAATTGACCCACAAGTTGTTGAACTGCTGCGCTAAAGATTATAAATATTCTTTTTAAACAGTCTTTAATTAAACTAACCCTCATTTTAGCTAATGTTTTAGCAGATTTAATATAGTGAGCATCAAAAATCTAATTAGAAATAAATATATTTTTCCTCATTCGTCTATTCCAATGGTTGATGACCATAAATGTGTCTGGGAACAGACAAGTCATTTTCTGTCTGCCCATCTGCTCTCAGCTTTCTCAGACGCCATGATATTTTCCCGAGATATCTTATGACTCACTTATGATTGGATTTAACTGGATTAAAAATCTTCAAAATTTTAAGATCTTGAGAGTATTCTTTTACTTGTTTTTCTTCCGTCGTGACAGCATATTAACAGAGCCTAATTAACCAACTATTTTGTAATAACTACAGAATCATCTTTTTCATTTTGTATGCTTTGTTGTTGTATTATTAATTCAAAACCAACGTAGAAAATATTTTGTGAATAAAGTTACTATAAAGTTGTTCCGTAGTGTTGTGCATCATTTATACGCAGCCAGAACAGAATCCAGTTCAACCACCAGCATCTATCTTTCATTCTATGACCTACGTAATAATATGTATCATTCACACCCTCGTGACAAAGCCAATGTATAATTTACTGAGGAGTTTTAATAATACTGAAGCATGTCCAGTATTAATATTTCTCTACTTACCGAAAGGATTAACATAATATTAAGCATCTCTGAGCGATTAATCTACCGCAGTGGTTCGTTTTGTTACATATGCTAATTTTTCGCACCTCTATTGATTCTCTATTTAGGTTCCTCATCATAATTTCGGCTAGTGGGGTTGAGTCTCTGCTTTTCAAGAGAGGTCTAATGAGACCAGAGCATTGTTTCCTCACCCCGTACCTGCTGAAACAAATACAATGATATTGATCTAATGTATTTGTAATTAGGTATTTGATGTTCACAATTACATTCAATTTATTAACAACTTAACTACTGATTTTCATGTTGATGACGTCTCTGAGTAAATACACTGGTTTATTATTTTAGATATCTTTAATCTTTTATTTGTTTCACTCATTGGACTGCGGCCATGCTGGGACACAGTCTTGAAGCATTTAGTCGAACAAATTGACCTCGGAACTATTTTTTAAGCCTGGTACTTATTCTATCAGTGTCTTTTGCCGAACCGCTAATTTACAGGAACGTAAACAAACCAATACCAGTTGTCAAGCGGTGGTGACACACACACACATAACGGTCTTCTTTCCATTTTTGTCAGTTACAAAGCTTTGGTTGGTTCGGGGCACGAGTCCGAAGTACCACGCAATAGAACTGAACCCGGCACCATTGTGATTGGAAAGCAAACTTCTTGCCACACAGCCACGCCGTCTTCATTTTGCATGTTTCGTTTCTTTATTTTAAGTTATCTAATTTCTTGTTGTTGGGTTGTTGATGATAATTATATTATTATCTATCATACTTTTGTCAATCGATGTTGAGTCCTTCAGCTTCCTACTCAAAACCTGTATATTGATTTAACCTATTTATGTGTTAAAGAAATGCAAAATACCGCAGCCACAATTATCGCAATCCCAATCGGCAGCACTATTCTCCCAAACACCACCACCAATATTATTTGCCGCCATCACTACAACTATCATTACCATTCTCTTAACCACTTGACCAATATCATTATCCCCCTTACACCATCACCACTATCACCACCACCATAATCAGCACTACATCTACATAACATAATATTTTCCCATTACTTTAATCTCCAGGTTTCTCTAAGTGCTTACGCCCGCTATATTTTATTTATTTATCTTAATATATAAAGCTGAAGTTGTGTGTCTGTGTGAAACCTTTTTAAAAGTTTATAGAAATCCACATTTTCCACTTTTTGTAAAAAATTTTACATCAATGGAATTTTCTCGATGTGAACTTTCCAGTGCAGTAATTAGATTTTTAAAATTCCGTTTACTTTGTGTGATTTAAGGGAGATTTGGCTGTTGTTTCTAGCAACTTTTATATTTCTTCCCTTCTACCTGGGACAGCGTTCTTACACACGCGCTCAACAGAGAGAGAAAGTGATACATACAACGTCATAGATTAAACTTTCTTCTCAGTATTCTTTACCTATTTTTCATAACATTAATACGTAAAAACACACAACCACACATACGTAATCTGTGACAACAACATACACATTGCTCCCGTTCTCTATCTCCCCCTCTTCCTCTCTTCCTCTCGCAAACGCATACACGTGCAAGTAAACACAATCATTCACGTTCGTTAATGTGGCATAACTACAGAGTTGTACCCACCGACTTTGGAAGGTCATAACTTTCAGAAAAATGAATATTTTAAAAATTCCTCTTAACTTCCAGGAAAATGAATATTTTTTCGTGAAATTTTCTACAAATATACCTTGACGTATGTACATTTCGAGCATGTAGGAATTTTGAAGGAAACAACTGCAGGTTATTTTTGCGAAGTGTTCCCCACTCGGTGGTGTTTCGGAGCAAGTCGTCCATATTTGTTTGATTTTTCTCTATTATGTGCGTAAGTGCATCCATAGATTTCTAATGAAGTAATAGGCAGTGAAGAGAAGCCGTCATAAGAAAACTTTTAACTACCTCTAACCCTTTCTCCCCCTCTCCCTACCTCTTCCTCTCTTGCTCTCTCAAACGCATACACATGCAAGTACACAATCACTCAGTAAAATATAACTCATATTCGTCAATATTTTGTAAATATACCACGATTTTCACTAGGGTGTTAGGGTTAGGGTTTTAGGGTCAGGGTTAGGGTTTAGGGTTAGGGTTAGGGTTAGGGTTAATTGTTTCAGAATCGTTTGTTTATGTAGTCGGCACTTAATGTATATCGGCTGAATGGACGTCAGTGATTGGTTGAAATTACAGAAATACGACAACTTTAACATGGAATAATTTATGGATTTCTTTTTTTTTTAAGAAGACTAAGAGAAAAAGATGTTTTATATGACACATTCTACCAGTGTTCCAAGTTTCAAAGTGTTTCGTTAATGAAAAACGTGGCCCCTGTTTTAAAAAAGATCCCATAATTTCCCTCTGTTAGACCAGTTTGGTCACGTAATGAATGGAGAAAATTACCTGTCTCGCGCATCACTCCAGCATGCTACACTGTCGTCCTTGCTAATCTCAGTAATTACCTACAACAGCGCCAGACACATTTCACTTCTGAAAAACCTTCAAGGCATTTCACACGCTGCAATCCTGCAGGTTGATCTTCGATATCATGGATTGAAAATACATTCACTCGCTCACCTGAGCTTAATTTACAGTGAATTTTGATACGTGCACCTGCACTCGTGTATACGTCCTCACGCGCACGCAAGCGCTAACCCATTTCCGTATTGCCCTGTCACTGACTGTACATTTTGGCATGCAAAGCGACACCGTTATTCGAACTAATCCGAATAGAAAATTGTCCCGTATACACTTCAATGATCCACTCTCCTGATATTCAAAATCTTCCCTCGGCCATGCATATCTTTCTTTTCCTCGATCGTTCATTTCCTTTTCCTGGAACCTCTCTGAAGGGGGAATGATGTAGTGGCTCCATGCAGGCATAGCGTGGATTCTATCCTCGATCGCCAAATTTCACTGAACAGTTCAACAGTACTTTTCTCACGATAAAACAATAGTTTTTCTGTGAGTGACAGCAGTTACATTTGCCAGATGCCTTCACTAAACATAATTATGTCTTTGCCACTTGACCCTTCTAACCTCTTCTATTTCACCAAAAGTTACAAAAAGACACCACCAACAAAAGCTTTTGTTCTTAACAATATGTCTATCCCTCTGGTTAGTTTTGGATAGTTATAAAAACAAGAACTCCGTAAGCCAAAGTCAGTTAGTGAGAGCGACCATCAGTGAGTTAGTGAACGGACAACTAGAGTCATAGTCACAAGCAGGCAGCCACTAAAGACAAACGGCCAGAGGGAGAAAGAAGGTTACAACCAGCCGAAGGGAGTACAACCGCTTGTGAGGCGCTCTGTTTGCTGCCAAAACCCCGCTAAAGGGTGGGCTAGGGATGCCGTGGCTGATCATGCGCAGATATGCGCTGAAGCTGAGGCGCCTCTCACTCTACCTGGACGGTGACCAGGTATGGAATTCGCTGACAGAGACGTTCTTTCCGTGATTGGCCTCCTTGGAAGAATTTAAACCCTGTTCCGTGAAAAGACACAATTTGACCGAGTGGCAAAAAGAGTGCCGAGAGGCACTCGTGCTAATCCACAAGGCCAGCAGCAGGAATACCACCTCGGTACTCTATAGCGGGCTGGTAGAGTCCAAGAGGGATGACGTCCTGGGACTCAATGAGGACCAGATAGCCAACCTGTTGAAAAGAACTTTCGGGTCGGTGTTATCTGGATAACTACCAGAAATCACTGACTTGGCAGTCCTATAGGAACGCTTTAACTGTTGGTGATAAACTGCCTAGACACGGCATGTCCGTACCACCGGCTTGCCCAAGATGCGGACGGGACGAAGAAACCGTCCCACACGCCCTTGTTCATTGTCCGGAGATTTCAGGCCTGATAGTTTACGCAGAACACGTGTTGTCGCATTTAGGAAGCGTACAGCTATCAGCTGAGTTTATGATTAAGATTGTACCGCCACCAAGACTGTCAAAGAAAGGGGAGGCCAGTTTGTTATGCACAGTTGTCTTTCTGAAAGAGTGCATATGGAAAACGAGAGTGAAAGGAGTCACGACGAAAACCTTTATCTCCGAGCCTGGTTTGCTCTACTATTTCAGATATCATCTGAAGAGCAAGATAGGGCTGGAGAGAGGACGCCTGTCGCGAAGTCTATATGAGAAAAGATGGAAAGATGTGGTGAGGAAGTTGGGTGTGAGAGATCCTACTTAAATACATAGTAAATCTGTATGGTGTATCCGGAGGACTCCCCGACCAAAATGTTAAAAATTTTTTTATTAAAATTGTAAATACATTCATTGTAAATACATCATTTGCTTATTGCAAACGAACTCACAATGCTTTATAATGTCCAGTGCTGTCCCCCTCTATGTTCGATCTACGTGATCATAATAAAGAATCAATCCCAAGCTGGTGATTGTCACACACTGATGACGGGTTACTACTCAGAAACCCGGGTCCGTATGTATCACGTAAGGCTAGAGACGGGAACAATGATTTCCCTTCGCAAATACTGATCGGGCACAAACAGTGTGTCGTTAGCCAGCTGGAGGAGATGTCTTCTTGAGACTATAAACTACAGCAGCATTGTCCCATATGGGTCAGCCACGTTTAGGTGGCAAACATACTTCACGATATATATAGGAAAGTTGGTTATACATCATTAGATGTATACCTGACTTTCCTATATAAAATTAGAAATACAACGGAACGCTGAACTCCAGACTATCAACTTAAACAACATTTATTCAGGTGGTAAATATATACATCTTTAGCTCTTGTTGTTACAGCTTCTGTGTGTGTGAGCATAGTTGTTGGGACATTGTTATGTAGTTGTGAGCGAGCTGTTGAGCGTAAGTCCGAAAGATGTAGAGAGACAGCTATACACGTAAAGAGACTGTCTCCAGAGTTGGAATGTTGGAGACACTCTTGACACGTCCATGCTCTATTGCTGGCCAGCAAGAAAGAGATAAAATTAAGCGGGGAAAGCTTGCTTGTTTAATTCTACGCATGCGCACGGCGTTACTACAGGGCTCCCTTGCCAGTGCGAGAAACGCACGATAATATGAAATCTGTTAGAACGCCTGAGGCAGGATGGCCACTGAAAACCACCCACAAGAATGTAGCACAAAACACACACAAAGAAAAATTAAAGAAATGAATGTGCACTCGTGAGAACATGCATGCAATGTACAAATGAAAGAAAGTGTGTGAGTGCACAAGTGTGTGTGAGAAAAAACACAGAATATAGTAAGTGTCTGTAGAGAAAAAATCCAGTTCGTACAAGAGTCCCACAAGGAGATAGAATGTCCGTACTCAGGAAGTCGTGGTCAGTTGTGACCGGTTACCTGGTACGGAATATTCTATGAAAGTTACACAAGGAAAATTTGGTCTGTTGATCGTGAGTGGAAACATCCACTCTAACAGAGTCGACAAAACTGAGTGTGTTGATATGGTGTGTCCCTGGTGGTGGGGTTGTTAGCGCACGACATTGTGGTAGACAGTACATTGATGGTGAAGACGTCGGCGCAGGAACTGTAATATAGTTGTGTTCTGTATGTGTGGTGGTAATGATCTGTTGACAGTGGTAATGATCTGTTGAAACTTGGCGACGTCGGGGGGAATGCTTGTAGTTGGTAGTAGTAATTGTTGTCGTCACGGTGGTAATCTTGGTTGAACGAAGCTGGTGGCGAAAAGGCTGTTTGATGATGAGTGTTTGAAGAGGTGCGCTTTTACAGACAGTTGACAGACAAATCTCTGTACGAACCATTAGCGAAAACCTCGAAGAAAAATTTCTTAACCCAAGATGAAAAAACGACCGTGCGAACTCAAAAAGGAGAAATGATGACGAATGGAAAAACAGAGGACTCCTTTTATTTAAACGTGTCACACGGTCGAACACCAAAATATATATCAAAGATGATATACAAGTAATTATGTTATACTACGGTAACATAGATTTCGTAAATACCAGTAATGAGACGATAGAAAAGACAACCGTATGAAATGAATAACAAGAGTTATTGTGTGGCATAAAAGATGTATGTGTATGTGAGAGTGTGAATGCGACATATAAGAACATAATAAAAAACAGGCCGTCTATATGTGTGTGAGATATCACAGCAGTTAAAAAGTCAGTACACGTGAGAGTTTTATACCAAGTTCTTTGAGTACACAATTGGAAAGTCGCAGGCTGTAATTCTTGTCTGTTTATCGTGAGTGGAAAAATCCACTCTAACAGAGGCGAGAATAAAAACCGCGCTTGTTGATGTTGGTAATACGTAGTAAGTCGTGTTGACTATGGTTGGAGGTGTTGGTGGCGTAGTAATCGTAGAATCGTGTTGGTCATGACGATGATGCTAGTTAGTAGTTCAGTCTCCATGGCCGCATTTGTTCTTTAGTCGAGTTCACCAGTTATAAGTTGGTAGTCCAGAGTCCATGCTGCGTTTGTTTCTTCGTCGAATCACCACTTTATAAGAAAGTGGGTTATTGCAGCTCAGCGGGCTGCGTGTTTGAATCACGTCGGGGGTCACCAGTATAGGAAAGTTGGTTATACATCATTAGATGTATACCTGACTTTCCTATATAAAATTAAAGAATATAACGGAACGCTGAACTCCAGACTATCAACTTAAACAACATTTATTCAGGTGGTAAATATATACATCCTTAGCTCTTGTTGTTACAGCTTCTGTGTGTGTGAGCATAGTTGTTGGGACGTTGTTATGTAGATGTAAGCGAGTTGTCTAGCGTAAGTCCGAAAGATGGAGAGTGACAGCTAAACACGTAAAGAGACTGTCTCCAGAGTTGGGTGTTGGAGATACTGCTTGACACGTCCATGCTCTATTGCTGGCCAGCAAGAAAGAGAATGAATTGAGCGGGAACGCTTGGTTGTTTAATTCTACGCATGCGTGAGACTACTCATGCGCACGGCGTTACTACAAGACCATCGATGAGGTTGCATATTCTCTGCAGATTAATCATGGTTCCAGTGGCAGATCTACCATAAAACTAATGAAGCTTAAGCTTCAGGGCCCCTAACACTCGAAGCAACTTATTTTTTTCATTCTATCAATGTTTTTGTTTTTGTATTTTGCCATGCAGATTGCTGTTACCAGTATTAGCGG
Source organism: Octopus bimaculoides (assembly GCF_046866305.1). NCBI lineage: Eukaryota > Metazoa > Mollusca > Cephalopoda > Octopoda > Octopodidae > Octopus > Octopus bimaculoides. The sequence continues at coordinate 18,927,738 of NC_142947.1, forward strand.
ACGTCATATCATACTCTTACGCAGAATCTAGACACGCAGTGTCTAGCCACGAGTTGTTCACCTGTTGTTTCTGCCGGTGTGGAGTAGCATAAAATATGAAAGTACAAACAACTCGCAGATCATTTACTTGAATTACTTTAAAAACTTCAGTCCTGTCCCTCCCATTGTCAAATATGTCTACTACTACATTAGCGCGGTAGAGATAAGAATTCTTATTTTCACACCATTATTTAATGGCCAATGAAAGGGTTTGCTTCCTAATATTGGATTTACAATCTGTTCAGTAACAAAGCATTTTCTCTACTTTAAAAATTGTTTGAATATCACCTTGTACAAAATGAACAATTCTTCATTTATGACTATATATTAAGTTGTGGATCCTTATCTTGATCGATCTCTGTCTCGCTGTGGCTAATGAAAATATTACCCCAATTTTTTTTCACAGAAGTCTAGGCCCCATGATGAATAGCAAAGTCTTCAAGAAAGTATTTAACTCAAAGAAGTACTTAACGCTAACTCAAAGAAAATCAATCTAACGAAATTTCTAAATGACAAAAACTATCAAACTATTTTACAATGTCAAGTAAAAACTTGTCATCACCTGCAGCTGAAACTAGCCATGCAAGCACCAGTGAAGTCAATGATAGTGCGCAAACCATGAGTGCTCTGTTTAGCAATAATCAATCTACTGTCGACACTTTTGGTGCAGATGATGATCACAGTGGTCAAAAACTTCGAGAAAAGAGAGCAGTAACAGGAAACAAGAACCAAATTTAGTGATTTCAAAGAATACAGTGTCCTGGCACACTGGCCCGTGACAATTGATAATGATTTCATACAAAACAGTTTAATGCAAGACATCAGTTTTTCCAAAATATAAAAAAAAAAACAGGTAGTGTATATACTGAATCCAACAAGATTTACAAACAGCAAAATCGAAGTTTCTCAGACAAGTACTTTGATAGAAAGATTGAAAAATTGTCAGACTGTGATGATATCCTGGTTAGTTTATTCAAAGAGCAAACTCTTTTCTAAATGACAAATATCACTTACAACGGGTGGGTTTTCTAGTTGAATGTATATACTCATAACTCTTATAAAATCATGAAATCAGCATGGAACATAAGGGCAATGTTGAGCTGGCTAACACGAAAGTCAAATAAAAACACTGTGGATCAGCAACTTTAGGAACAATTGAGAAAAAACATGCAGTTCTATTTTGAATTACTAAAAAGTGTTGTAGCAGTTATAAAGTTTTTTTTTAAGTGGAAAAGGTTTAGCATTTAGAGGTCATGAGGAAAAGTGAGGCTCCCCAAACAATGGAAATTTCATGGGGGGGGGGGCATTCAGCTTTTGCGGAGTTTGACCCATTTTTACATGAACATTTAGAGAAATGTAAAAATGGAAAAGTAAATATTACTTACCTATCCAAATCTGTGTACGAATAATTGATAGAAATCATGGGAAAACATGTGAAAGATGAAGTGGTGAATCAGATCAACAACCTAGACATAAAATACCACTTCAGTAAAGAGCTTTTGTGACCAGTTAATTATGAATTCTCCAGAATTCTTTCTTCAATTGTATTGACCTGATGTTAAAACTTCATAATTCATGACTAACTTAAATATATCACTTGTGCGGTGAAATGAAAGTTACTGTTAAACGATTGCTTGGTGTTGTTTTATCATTTTCACGCAGCCCCACGTGACTATAACTAACCAGTCGCAATAATAATAATTATTTTTAATATCGGCTCAAGGCCAGCAATTTTGAGACGAGGTGGTTAGTCGATGGCATCGATTTCAATACTTGACTGGAATTTCATCGACTCTGAAAGAAGGAAAGGCAAAGTTTGATGTCAGCAGGATTTGAACTCAGAGTGTGAAGAACGGAAACAAGTATCGGTTTCAAATTTTGGCACAAAGCCAGCAAGTTTGGGGAATGGGGGTAAGTCGATTACATTGACTCCAATGTTCAGATGGTACTTATTTTATCGATCTCCAATGGATGAAGGGCAAAGTTGACTTCGACGGAATTTGAACTCAGAACGTTAAGACAGACGAAATATCCACTGCTGCTATGCATTTTTGTCTCGCAACCTTTTATCTGATGTTCTACCGGTTCTCCTTTACAATAACAACAACAACAGCAACAACAATAACAGCATCAACAATAATAATAATAATAAATTCTGTTTTATTGGCCACAAGGGCTAATATAAATCAAAAACATGTAAGGACAAAGACAGGACGAAGGTTACAAGGAGTTTTCTCCGAAAGGTAGAAAACGTTCGTGTAAACGGTAGAAAAACAGAGAAAGATATAACAAATAAAACTCCCAATAGGGGAGGCGCTTCGAAAGGTTACACGTGGAAAAATTCATAAAAGCCACGGGAGCCTGGTCAGAAGAATAAGAAAGGGGTATAGAGCCCTTTCTCCTTTTACATTACCTTTTTTTTTTGGTGTATTCTCAGAATTGGTCCGTTCATACTGGCCATTCTTCTAACAGTCACCCATCTTTCAGAAAATTTGCTATGAGACAGCACTTCCCTCTCTACTCTCATCTTCCTTTTCAAATGGAACTTGAAAAAGTTGATGAGCCTTTGGCCAAAGAGGACTTTAGCCCTATCAAACGGGTCCACCATACCACCTCTTTCGCTACAGCCACAAGGCATAGGAAAATTGCCTTGCCCTCCCGGTTAAAGGAGGTCGGCGGGTCAATCCTCACGATGGATTCAGCTGATAGCCGAATCCGTCCTACACGCGACAGTAGCTGTTCGACATAAACCCACAGGTCAGCAATACTCGGGCACTGGACGAATGCGTGTAGGACGGTTTCGTCATCCTGAGCGCACCTCGGGCAGGCCCGGCTGACAGCGCTTCCGTGACGGTAGAGTTTATTCTGAACAGGCAGCGCACCTCGGTAACACTGCCAGGCGAGGGACCTTTGGAAGTTATCCATGGGCCCCGGCCCGAAAGTTCTTCGGAACAGACTGTTCAACTGATTATCTTCGACGCCTAGAGTTTCCCCGAGAACGTCGTCGCACTTTTCCTCCACTAACCCTCTATATGACGCTAGAGTGGAGCTAATAGTAATAATTATAATGACGGGTTCAAATTTTGGCATAAAGCCAGCACTTTTAGGGGAGGATGAATCAATTACATCTACCCCAATGTCTAACTGGTACTTATTTTATCGACCTCGAAAGAATGAAAGGCAAAGTCAACTTTTGAAATCAGATCAGAACGCATAGCTGGAAGAAATGCGGCTAAGCATTTTGTCTGCTCGCTGACGATTGTGCCAGCTTACTGTCATAACGATTGTTTCTAACATAGGCACAAGGTCCAAAATTTAATGGGAGGATTAGTTGAATAAATCGACTGCAGGATTTGATTGGTACTTTATTTTATCACCTCAGGAACGATGAAAACCAAAGTTCAACTTGACGGGATTTGAATCTAAAAATATTGATTTCTAATATTTGCACAAAGTCTCGCGGAAGTAGGGTAGAGGGGATTAAATTGTCCCTAGTATTCAGCCAATTGACACTGCTCCAAATAACGATGACAAATCTAATCTCAGCGACCTGAAAACGTGTACACCGCGATTTGCTTATAAACCCCAGAACAACCCTCCTAAGAAGGTTCTCTAGCTGTGACCATCCTGTCTTTTTTCTTTTTTGCAAGCATCACAGGTAGAACGTGTACACCGCGATTTGCTTATAAACCCCAGAACAACCTTCCTAAGAAGGTTCTCTAGCATCTTGTCTTTTTTTCCTTTTTGCAAGGATCACAGGTCTACTTTATCTAACATGTTCTATTTTAAGACAATAGGGTATGATTTGAGAGAAACTTTGACTGCTACTTCTAGCAGGTCAAACGACAGTGTAAGAAGCTCCTTTTATTTGTATGATACCGTCAATAATTTTACTAAACGTTTCTTACAATTTACGCCGTTTGAGGTTGATTTCTAGTATAGGCACAAGGTCATACATTTTGTGGGACGTTGTCGATTGTATTGACTGAGGACTTGACTGGTATTTATTTTATCGATTGCGGTATGATGAAAGGCAAACTGATCTTGGAGGGCTTCGAAATTAAAATGTAAATAGCCACAATGAAATACTGCTTGGCGTTTGAGACTAATAATATTAATAATGATTTTTTTGTGTGCGTTTAATGATTTCTTTATCTAATTATGATATGTTTAGAATTAAGAATCAATGAATAGTTGTTAGCTTAATCATAAAACAAACAAAAAAAATTATAAACAATTTCCAATCATTGGAGTACGTTCAACTGAAAAAGGCTTCTTGTTAATATTTTATTCTTTCAGTTTTCATTGCCAAATCGAAAAGTCTGCCCATTAATTTCCATCAAAGAGGTTGTCTGCTCATTTAATATGTGAGCTTATGTCTTATTGAGCCGGTTTTAAACCATAAGCACTAACAATCACTCATCTGACCTGTGTTACTGTTGTAAAACGTAAACCCGTTACGCTTGCATTACCTCCAATCCTTTCTATATTGCGCTATACTCTCCTTTTACTTCTCCTGTCACCACTCCCATAAAGATTACGACTACCACCACCATTCTCTATAGCACTCCACTATTTTCTATCTGTCTCATATACACATACTCACTCTCCATTTCCCTCTTTGTTTCTACCTTTTATTTTCCCTTGTGTATAAACATCTTCGTTCATTTTCTTCTCCTTTTCCCTTCGTCCTGTCTTTAATCTTTCATTGTGTTTACTCCCACCTTTTTTTGCTACTATTTCTATTTTCTCTCTCTCTCTCTCTCTCTTTCTATCACTCTCTCTATCTTTACCATCACCTCTATATTCTTATTATTCTCTTTTTTGTCCTTTCTTGTCTGTCGCCCCGACTCTCTCCCCGCTCTGTTTTAAACCCACTGCATATCTCTATTTCTACTACCACTACAACTAATAGTCTTTCTCTCTCTAAGTCTCCCACTCACTTTTATTCACACCTTACAATAGGTGGTGGTGGTTTTCATTTTACTTAACTGACTACAATTTTTTTTTTACCAATTATAACAAGCGGATGCCTTAAGAAAAATAAAAATAAAAATAAAAAATAGTTTTAAAATACAATAAAGTTAAAAAATACATTAGCAAAATAGTCACCACCACGACTGTCTCTGTCACCACCACCATTATCACTATGAAGGCCACCGTTACCACCACCACCACTGCATTCATCACCACACCTATCACTGCAACCACAATGACTACCATCAGCAACAACAATTAATACAACAATAATAACAATTGACACAACCGTCGCTCATATATATATACACACACACACACACTCTCTCCCCGCTCGCATTTCACATCTTGCAGCCATGGCGAATGGAATACTGTTCGTCTTCTGTCTGCTTTTACTGGGAAATTATGTTATGGTAAAAGGTTAGTATTCACTGTCATTTACTTACTTTTCATTTGTTTAATTTAAATATATATATGT
>NC_142947.1:18938737-18980703 GCF_046866305.1 Octopus bimaculoides
TTTAACGTCTGCTTTCCACGCTAGCATGGGTCGGACGATTTGACTGTGGACTGGTGAGCCAGGTGGCTACACCAGGCTCCAATCTGATTTGGTGTAGCCACCTGGTTCACCAGTCCTCAGTCAAAATCGTCCAGCCCATGCTAGCATATATATGTGTGTATATATATATATATATATATATATATATATGTATATGTATCTATATGTATATATTTATATATATGTATATATATATATATGTATATATATATATATCTATATGTATATATATATATCTATATGTATATATATATATATATATATATATATATATATATATATATATTTATTTACATATATCATCATAGTTTCACGTCTCCTATCCATACTAGCATGGGTTGGGTGATTTGACTGAGGACTGGCAACCCAGAAGGCTGCACCGGGCTCCAATCTGATCTGACAGAGTTTCTACATCTGGATGCCCTTCCGAACGCCAACCACATATAGAGAATAGAGAAGCAAACCCTGGAAAAAAGCAGGTTGATTGCGCTAGTTAGCCATTCATCAATTCAATTAGATAGAGATTATGTTATCTCTACCTAATTGAGTAAATGAGGTATATATATATATATATATATATGCACATATATATATCTATACGTATTATTTATATATATATGCATATATATATCTCTACGTAGTATTTATATATATATATATGCATATATATATCCATACATATTATTTAAATATACACATAATATATATATGTGTATATATATATATATATATATATATACACACACATATATATATATATATAAAAACATATACACACATACATATATATATATACACATATATACACACATATATACATATATATACACATATACATATATATATACATACATATATATATACATATACACACATATATACATATACATACACACACATATATGTATATAGATATTCATATATATACACATACACATATATATACATACATATATATATGTATGTATAGCACAAAGCTACCACAAACAATTCTTTGTCTCGTTTCCAGTTCATTGCTTCTCAGCGTTCAGCACATATTTTTTTCACGTCTGGCCGTACAGCCTTCGTGTTTGTTCTCACTGTATCATTTTCCTGTTTTGTTTTGTCCGCCACTATATTCCTCCACATTACAAATTTAATTTAAATTTAATTTGTGGTCCATGGGAAGAGCCGTTTTAACGATGCATCCTGCCCTACTCTTCGAAACGCCTGTGTTAGAATGTGGGCAGCTGATGAAGGAGATGTTCTCTATGTGGCCTGTGTGTTTTCTGTACTCGTTTATCATTTTGTCTACGCTTTGTTTACAATGTCCTGTACCCAGATATGCATCTATATTTACAGGTAGACGTAGGTATGCACATACTTGTACGTATATATGCATATACTCATTTATTATTTGTATTTATATATATATATATATATATATATATATATATAAAAAACAAATAATAAATGAGTATATGCATATATACGTACAGGTATGTGCATACTTACGTCTACCTGTATATATATAGGTGCATATCTGGGTACAGGACATTGCAAACAAAACGTAGACAAAAAAATAATAATAACCAGAGTACAGAAAACACACAGGCCACATAGAGAACATTTTCCTTCATCAGCTGCCCCCATTCTAACACAGGCATTTCGAAGATTTAGGCCAGCAAGCATCATTAAAATGGCTCTTCCTACAGACCACAAATTAAATTTGTACCATGGAGGAATTTAGTGGCGGACAGAAAACAAACGGAAAAGGCTAATGGCCAGACGTGAAAAATTATGTGTATATTGAATGCTGTGAAGCAACGAACTGGAAGCGGGACAAAGTCAGTTCGTATGTTTGCTCGGCGATAGCCAAGGAAGAAAAGAATTAGTAACTGGACACATGTGACCAGCGAGGGGTAAGGAAGAGAGAGTGTGGTAGAGGGAGAAACAAGGGGAGGAAGTAGAAAATAGGTGAGCAACGAGAGAAAGAGAGGACGGAAGAAATATAGTAGTAACAGAAGGGAGAAAGAGAGGGGTAAAAAGATATAGAGATAGATAGAGTCGCGTCAAAATATAAAGTTCAAAAACTTACTTACAGGGATGACGCGGGCGTTCGATCATCTAAAACAAATAATGAGTATATGCATATTTACGTACAGGTATGTGCATACCTACGTCTACCTGTATATATAGGCGCATATCTGGGTACAGGACATTACAAACAAAACGTAGACAAGAAAATAATAATAACCAGAGTACAGAAAACACACAAGTCACATAGAGAACATTTTCCTTCATCAGCTACCTCCGTTTTAACACTGGCGTTTCGAAGAGTTGGGCAGGACGTATCGTTAAAACGGCTCTTCCCATGGACCGCAAATTAAATTTGTATACATAAATTAAACCTGTGCCATGGAGGAATGTAGTGGCGGACAAAAAACAAGACAGGAAAACAAACGGAAAGGGCTGTACGGCCAGACGTGAAAAATTATGTGTATATGAACGCAGTGAGGCACGAACTGAGAGTGGGGACGAAGTAAGTTCGCGTGTTTGCTCGGCGATAGCCAAGGAAGAAAAGGATTAGTGACCAAGCAGGGTAAGAAAGAGAGTGGTATAGGGAGAAACAAAGGGAGGAAGTAAAAGAATAAGTGAGCAACGAGAGAAAGAGAGGAATATAGTAGTAACAGAAGGAAGAACGAGAGGGGAAAGAGAGAGATAAAGTAGTAATAGAAGGAACAAGAGGGGTAGAGAGAGATACTTACATATATATATATATATATATATATAAACCACATGGTTTCGGGTTCAGTCCCACTGCGTGGCACTTTGGGCAAGTGTCTTCTAGTATGGCCTTGGGTCGACCAAAGCCTTGTGAGTGGATTTGGTTGGCGGAAGCTTAACGAAGCCTGTCATATATATATATATATATATATATATATATATACATATATATAAAGATATATATGTGTGTGTGTGTGTTTGTGGACTGTGTTTGTCCCCCCAACATCACTTGACAACTGATGCATATATATATATTTCGTGTGCAAGATTCTTGATGTGGATACGTGTGTTGAAAGAAATACAATTAAACCTTTGGAGAGGCATTATGCCGGTAATAAACACACTCAAAATAAATGGAAGTGGAGAGACAAGTTACTGAAGAGTGCAATGAAATAATTTAACAAAAAACTATATAAATTAATAAAGGACTGAACCAGTGCGTGTGTTTATTACCGGCATAATGCCTCTCCCAAGGTTTAATTATATATATATATGCATATGTATACATATATATATATATATATATATATATATATATATATATAATATATATATATATATATATATATATATAATATATATATATATATATATATATAATATATATATATATATATATATATATATATGCATATATATGCATATATATATGATATATACTCTTTTACTTGTTTCAGTCATCTGACTATGGCCATGCTGGAGCACCGCCTTTACTAGAGCAGATCGATCCCAGGACTTATTCTTTGGCATCCTAGTACTTATTCTATCGGTCTCTTTTGCCGAACTGCTAAGTGAAGCACACCAGTGTCGGTTGTCAAGCGACATTTGCGGGACAAACACTCACACACAAACATATACACACACATACATACATATATATATACATATATATGACGGGCTTCTTTCAGTTTCCGTCTACCAGATCCACTCACAAGGCTTTGGTCAACCCGAGGCTATAGTAGAAGACAGTTGCCCAAGGTGCCACGCAGTGGGACTGAACCCGGAATCATGTGGTTTGTAAGCAAGCTACTTACCACACAGCCACTCCTACGCCTATGTATATATAAGCCAGAACTAAATATAAGCTCCTATGCCTATATATATATATATATATATATATATATATATATATATATATACACACACACACACACACACACACACACACACACACATATAGATAGATAGATAGATAAATAGATATATGCAAGTGTGTAGCTAGCTCTCATTTTGTGTCACACGCAGACATTCTTTCTCTCACTCCAATCTTATTCTATCACATGTTCACCTTCATTTTTTACATTTTTTCTCTCTAACTTCCTCTCTTTCAATACTGCCTGAGATGAAGAGGATGTTATTTGATATATCTATGAGTAGGTCTTTCTTGTTCTCTCTCTTTGTCTGTATGACTGTCTATCCATCTATCTATTTGTCTACACACACACACACACACTACATATTATACAGAGCTATGTAGTTCAGTTTCATAGCAAGAAAACTGGTTTATAGACCCGGAAGTAGATGAGCTGGTGTTTACAGTGAGTATACATATATACATACATATATACATACATATATATATATATATATATATATATATATATATATATATATATATATATATAGATAGATAGATAGATAGATAGATAGATAGATAGATAGATAGATAATACTAAAACTTTAGGGATGTTTGTGTGTAACTGAAATATCTCAGAAATAGTATATTGTATCTTAATTTTTTTTTTACATATTTATTTTTATACTTACCTTCAGCAGTGCAGTACAAATTTTTGTGACATTTGAACCTGTTTAAACAATTAAACACAACGTTTGTTATTTCTTGATGAGAAAAATACATGGCTTCCATGACATCAACACACATACAGAATACACACACATATAATGAATGTCATAGAATGTCAATCAACACAAACACACGTTCAATGTCTTCGCGCTCTCTAAGAAAAAAAAAGACTGTTGACTTTTTGACATACACAATATTTTAATCATTTAAAAATATTTTTAACTGAATGTGATTTCATCATCTGGAGTTCGTTAATTTCTGTAAAAAATTTTTATCAATTTGATTTTGTTTTAAAGTGAAAGAGAGGAAAAAGTGAAAGATGTATGTACGTGTATTTGAAATGGACGTGTGTGTGTGAAACAGAAAGAGATAGGAAGAGAGAGAAAGAGACAGAATGAGTGAAGGGGTGTATTGTCATGTATACATACATACATCAATACATATACGAACATCTGTTTTGTATGTACATGTGCATGTATGCTAGAGAGAGAGAATGTGTGAGTGAGTGACTGTGTATGTTCTCATGTATGTGTAAGTGGCACTCTCTCTCTCTCACACACACACATACAAATACTTTACCAGGCAAGGCTGGGTAGTAAGTCTAGTATAAATATAAAGTTGTGTGTGTATGTGTAAATATTGAACAGTGAGAATGAGTGCTCAACACCACATTTGTGGATTAAGACTACCATTGGTTTCATGTTAAGGAAGCCATTAACAATTATCATTGTTTTAATCCAAAATGGAGACAAACACCAATGTTCCATGAGATAGGCTTGATAATTGTTAAGGACTTTCTGAACATGAAACCAATGGTAGCCTTAATCCACAAATAAAGTGTCTATATATATATATGTGTGTGTGTGTACATAGTTATAAATGTATATTTCTGTATGTACACATTTATGTTTACTTTTCCTGCTCACATGGAAATTGTTGAGGGGAATTTTCCTGTGGCTGGATGTCCTTCCTGTTGCTAATCCTCACCTGTTTCCAAGTGAGGTAATATTTCCTTGTGACCAAGCATGTTTCCACATAAGATTAAGAACAAAGAACACTGCTTACATCTCAGTGACTCTTGTTTATAACTATCACAAGAAGTTGAAGCAAGGAGACAGTAATATGCATGCACACACACACATATGTGTGTGTACATATACAATGGGTTTTTTCAGTTATTTTCTGCCAAGTCCACTCACAAGGCTTAGGTTAGCCAAGGGCTAAAGTAGAAGACAATTGCCCAAAGTGCCACACAGATAGGAGAGATGTTAAAGCTGAGGTATGGCAGGTCTAAGATGTGACTCTGAGAGGAAGGAAAGGTTACTGAAGGTTGTGATCAGTTGAAAATAGTATAGTCAGGGATGATAAAGACAGTGAGGTAACTGTTAGTGACAAAGGAGAGGAATGAAAGTGCTGATTCTGTTCTCAAATGATTGCAGCAAGTGGAATGTACCTTACCATCGCAGTCTTCTCTCTTGTACACTACATTAGATTCCTCTAATGCCTAATTTTTGTCTCAATATCTTTGCACTATGTCATACGTACATGCTGATGATACACATCTTTTGGATCATACATGCTTCATTCCTCTTTAGTCTTCTGCATTCAGGGACCACATCTCACTATCAAGTAGCATTGCTGTTCTTACATAAGTGTCATACAATCTGTCTTTCACTGAGAAATTTTTTGTTGCTTACAGAAGTAATTGCTCTGAACTTTCTCAATCTTATTCTTATTTTATCAAGTATGCTTTCATTACATCCTCCTCCACTACTAATTAAGTCATCTTGGTAACAGAAACTATCTACAACACATAGGTTAGTATTTCCTGTGTGTCCCTAGCGCTTATTGCTCCTGTAATCCACATACAAAGACTACTTTCTCTGTTAAACCTTCTTATGATTCCACTGCAACTGTTATGCGTCCATAGCTGGCACTGGGTACACCATATGGCACTCCAGCCTATACCTTTCCTACATATCAAGGACACGTGTGTGTGTGTGTGTGTATGAGAATGTTACAGTTTATTTAAAGCACCGCAGTACATAAATAGAATAATAAACAAAAAGGAAATTAGAGAAGCTTTTGACAATGCAGAGAGGGAAGTTGAAAAACTTTTATATATTTCAGGACAGAGGCCCACCTTCAGAAGGATATAGTGAAAGAAATATGTGTCAACATAGACACAGAAATGGTAGGATTTATGTAGACCTATTTCCTTTACTACATCCTTCTGAAAATGGGCCTTTGACCCTGAAATATATAAATACATGTATGTTGGATAATAAACAAAAAGGGAAATGGGACGAATGCATACATAAACATACAGCTGTAGATGCATAACAGAACTTATAGCTCTTGTACCCTGACTATAAATTCCCATTTGTACCTATCATCATATGTGCATTGGGCTATGTACCTACAAATTTACACAAAAACCTAGTTTTTTTTTAAGGAAAAGAAAAAGAAATAGATGCATATTCTCCAAATCCAATCTATTAATGGCACAGTGAAAATTTGTAAGGCATGGGTGTGCGCACTGACAGCTCATCCAACGCGCCAACTCAACCACATATTTACAAATGCCAGGAACTCTTGAGAAGAACTTAAATAAAACTAAGAAAAATTATACATACATATGTGTGCATACAGTGTGTGTGTACATGGTTCTAGGTATATGTATGTAGATATAGTTGTGTATGTATATATTTAATATATATATATTTGTGTATGTGTGTGTGTACATTTGTATATATGTATGTGTATGTGAATATATCTTTGTATTTAGACCCACATAATATACACCTTGATCTTTGGGTAGGCATGTCATGCTCTATGTGTATATTTATTTATTTATCTATTTGTTTATCTCTGAGTACATTCCTAACCGAATGTAAGATCACGATCCTTTTATATTTTTGTCTTTGTATGTTTGTGTTAACGGATGTGTTTTCTAAACTTAATTTCTAAAGCAATTACAGGATTGGCATCCATCTAAAGTTGATCCGTCAAAAACACACCCAATTTGCACTCTCTCTGTTTCCCCTTATTCCTTTTTCTTCCTCCTTCTCTCTCTCCCTCTCTTTCTTGCTCTTTATTTAATTCCTTTTCAACATACTTATAAAAATTCTTGTCCTCTGTCCAACTTCAAGTATTTAATCTGCGTAACATAATTCAGTAAAGTGTTCATCTAATGGACTGTTGTGGTTCACAATCCAATTGTACTCAGAACATCTGCTGCAATTGATGCAAATAGTAGCAATGGTGAAACATACATCGGGAACAAATTATATAAACTGCATCTTGTGTCTATCACACTTTCACAATGTTTGCTCTGTATATCTTAACTGGTAATATTATTAAGTAGCACAGTGGTAACCACATCACTTTACTGAAGGTAGTAGACTGTACATGAAACTCTAAACTAACCATTTGCAGTTGTACATCTAACTGTACACACAAGAAATACTACATCATCGTTTAAATGTGTATACATGAATAAGTTTGTGTTAATATATATGTTTCTTAATATATCTATCTATATATATATATATACTTGTATTTATAGATTTATACCAAAATTTGGTGAAAATATTATACCTGTTATCAACGTAGCAAAATTCTCATTTGTAAGGTTGTTAATCGTACAATTTTGTGTGCATATCTTTAAAGTTTTTACAATGGATCGTCTTTTAGCTCTTATTTAAATTGATATGCACACAAAATTATATATCTATGAATCTTAATATATATGTATATGTGTACACACACACAAATTTGTATATAAATACATGTGTGTGTGTGTGTGTCTGTATCCATATCCTCATGTTATAAAGTAATGAATTCCAACAGATACTTTTTGGTAGAAAAAAACCCCACAAAGTGTACAAAAAAAAGAACATTTGAAAAGAAATACATTAGGAAATAAATAAGAACCATAATAAAGTAACGGGACATTCTCATGACAAAAGATGTTGACAACTATCTGAAGGGTTATAGGAAGGATGAGGATTACTGTCTTCTATTTTATAATTCACCATTATCAACTACTTGAAAGGCAAAAAACTTTTCCAAAATTGTTTGATGTTTATACAGTGCATTATTTCTTTGTACAGTTCAGTGTAGGAACTGAACTCTTTGTAAATTCTCCTGTAATTTTTGTGTTGCGTTCATGGTCAGGGTTTTTATCAGCAAAAACTTTTAGACCTTCATCCTTAAATGTCAACCCTTGATCAGTATTTTTTGCAGTCTATTTAAGTACAGTTAATAGAATTTCCATATTCTCATCTGTATTCTTAGTTTGCTCTTCTAACAGCTTCAGACAAACCTCCTTCTCTTCAAAGACTTACATGATTTGCAAGTGTCACTGTATCTTTCAGAATTTGATGTAGACTTTCTGCTTGTGGAAAATTCTTAGTTTCAGATAAGTCAAGCCAGCCATTTTCCCAAGCACTATTAAAAATTGAAGGTTTTACTTCATCCAATGACTCGGCTCTCTTATCCAGAACATACATTACAATGAACTTCTTCCAGAAGTCTTCAACTGTAGGTTTACCTTCCCTCATAATGTTCTTGTTAATTTTATTGTTGTTGCTGTTTTGTCAGACATTTCATTCACCATTTAAAATACACAAGAACACCACATTATCTTATGCCCAACTTTTCTCTCAAGACGTTCACACTCTGTTGTACATACACACTGACATTGCACATCCAGTGAGATATACTAGCTTCATTTCTTTCTAGCCTATGCATGGCTGTTTGTACACGGGCATCATACAGTCTGCCTTTCACTCTGAGGAAGAGGCCCTTTATTGCCAACAGGGACAGAAGCTCTCTGAACTTTGCCCAGCCTATCCCTATCCTTGCAGCTACGTTCTCAGAGCATCCACTTCCACTACTGACTTGGGCACCTAGATAACAGAAGCTATCAACTCCCTCTAGCTTACTCCACTAGCATTTGATGGAGTCTGTTTTCTTTACATTTTTAGTTTTTATTGTACCTGTGCACCTTCCACACAAAACTATTTTCCCAGTTAACCTACCTATGATGTTGCTGCACTTCTTATGGGTATGACTCCATGTACTAACCGATTAACTATATGGGTGACTAGACCATAACCCACATTGCCAGATATTTTAAGCATCTCAGTGGTTATTCCTGGTGAGCCAAGGGCTTTCCCCATCTTCATAGCTTTGTCTATATCACTACTGTCTCTTTGGATTGCTGGTCCCTTTTGGATCACCACAAGGCAGATTCTCTTTCTCTCAAGAGTTCTCTACATTTAGTAGCCTTTTCACAGTGGCACTTGCAAGCTTTTCTTTTCAGAGTCACTAACTGCAAGTGAACCATCATGCAAACACACTTCCCTCCCACAGCATCATAATTTTCCCTGGCACATTGTCTTACAAACCGAAACACTTTCAGCCACTGCTGCAAAACATTGGCAAACTTCTTCCTTTCTACTTCAACCTCGGCTAAATATACCTGCTTCCTAGTTTCCCTTCTAGCTGTCTGATATAGCTCCTTGCTACCACCACCCTTCCAGTCCTTCCAGTCACTGTCACTTGTCTTCAATGTAGCTTGCTAAAAGTGTCATAAAAACAGTCCTTTTGTTAATTTGGCAGGCCTGGTTGTGGGGCATAGGCAGAAATGATTGTTGCTGTGCTATTCTGCAAAACTAGTCTCAGCTTAAGTACAATATCACATACTTTGACTACCTCAATCACCTTACCTCCCCAATTCTCTGCTAGAAGTATGCCAATGCCTCCTACCCCGTTACAGTTGCCCTTCCAGAAGAGTCTATACCTATTCCATTAGCCTGTGAGGAACCTGGTTGAAACTCCCTCCACCAAACTTCTTGGATACAGCAAACATCAACACATCTCCTTTCAAGCATCTCAACAATCTCACCAGACTTATCTTCCAATGTCCCTACATTGACTACTGACTCTGGGGGAATGGAAAGAGGGAACTGCAGCTTTCAGCATCTGGAAGGCCGTGATGAGCATTAGCCAACAGATATGTAATAGCAGTTACCCTCACATTATTCCACCATCAATTATACTACCCTTCCCACCTCCTCTGGACATGGGTGTTATACGAGGGTGAGTCAAAAAGTAATGCCATTTTGTTTAGGACAGGTATAATTACCAACACAGGAATCTGTATCATACATCAAAATGAAGCTGGTCCTCTGTGGATCACATCCCTACTTCTCAGCATAGTCACTGTTTCTCTCAATAGCAATGTTCCACCTTCGAATGAGAGCATGTATCCCTTCCCCGTAAAATTCTGCTGACTGTTCTTTGAGCTACTTCTTCATTACCTCCACACTCTCCAGATTTAGCACCTTCGGACTATCATCTCTTTGGCACCACAAAAGGTTTGAGAGGCAAACATTATTCTAGTGACAAGGAAGTGAAAACTGTATTCACCTCTTCTGTAAAATACCTGCTCCTGTCCCTCTATCCTTGTTTTGTTTTTTTATCCCTGAATTCTATACCTCACTTATTTGCCATTTGAGAGGGTCTTGTCTTATTGGTACTTGTAACCTCACCAGTGTTAGTGCCACATAAAAAGCACCCACTGCATTCTCTGAAGTGGTTAGTGTTAGGAAGGGCATTCAGCTGTAGAAACCATGCCAAAGCAGACAGAATTTTGGTACAGCCCCCAGGCTTGTCTGTGGATAAGTAGTCTGATACCCAACCACATGGTTTTGCTTTAAGTTCCCCTGCACAGCACCTTAGTCCCAGACTAACCTAAGTTTTGAGTGGAAATAGGTGAGGATTTCTAAAAGAAAGTCAGTCATTAGTGTGTTCCTATTCCTCATAGTCTTACAGGCCATCACAGAGGAGTTTATGACTGGCTGTCCAGCTGAATTTATAGGGGTGTTAGAGAGAAAATTCCAGGCATGAAAGCTAAATCTAGAATCAAGAGGTCTTAAGTAAACTTAAAGATGAAAAATTCAAATTACAACAAACGTAAATAAACAAGCGAAGCTTGCTTTTAGAAGCGTTGAGATGTCTTTTTTAGAAAGTTAAAGAAGTGATTTTTTAAATTCTCAATCGCAGAATAATGCTAATAATATAGCCAAGCTTCGCTTGTTTATTTACGTTTGTCGTAATTTGAATTTAACATATGAGAGCGTCTCATAAAGCGAGATTTATATATCTTAATTTGCAGAGGAATTTGTAGTGGGTAGTTTAGCTTAATCGGCAAAAGCCTCGTCACATGTAATGACGGGGATGTGAGTTCGAGTCCACAGCTAGTCACCTACACTTTTCTCTGCAAAATAGGGATAGTTTATCCTGTTCAGGCTATATTATTAGCATTATTCTGCGATTGAGAATTTAAAAAATCACTTCTTTAACTTTTTAAAGATGAAAATTTTACTAAGTATGAAAGAGGACAGGACCCTGATACCTCCAGGGAAATATCTTTGTTCTATATGCAGAAAAGGCGTAGGTATAAACTCCATATGCTGTACCTAATATAACCCATGGGCAGACAAGATATGTAGTAGAATCACAGGCAAACCAACAGACAGAGTAAGCTTTATGTGGGACAGATGCACTGGCACAGTGCATACTACAAACACACTGGAAATAGATTCTTTTAAGTATCAAGATGGCTCATTAGAAGTATTTGATAGCTTTTGTTATCTAGGAGATTTAAATTAGCAGGGGAGGTGGTTGCTTTGAAAATAGAGTAGCTCAGGTTTGTAATGGGTGGAAAAAGTTCAGGGAGCCACTGCCATTGATTCCAAGAAAGATCTTTTCCTTCAATGTGAATGGCAGATTGTGTTAGAACTGCAATTCTGCATGGTAGTAAGACATGGGCCTTGAATGCACAGGGGCTAGAAAGAAATGAAGCTAGCATGCTCCTTTGGATGTACAATATAAGTTGTGCAGGCACAACAAAGTACAAATTTGCCAAGACAAAAACTGTACATAGAAGGAATCAGATGCATATAATAAGACTGTGCTGGTAAGGACATGTGGTGCATATGGATGAGAACAACTGTATAAAAAGGTGCTCATCATTGAATGTGTATGAAACTCGCAGAAAAGGGAAAACTTGGGACAAAGTGGTGACCTTGAACCTCACAAAGGAGATGACAATGGACCAGGACAACTGGTGATATGTGGTTCTCATGAAGAGCCACCCATTTAGGTGAAACTGAGATTCTGGAAGCATTATGTGTATATATATATGCACAACTCTACCACTTGCTCTATTTCTTTCTCAAGATATTTTCACCTTCCCATCATCTTTCTAACTGCAGTATTCTGCTGCTGTAACTACCTGACCCACTTCACTTGTTATCCTTCCTTCATTTTCTGTCCCTCCTGGCTCTCAATCCTTCTCTCACCCTTCCTATGTCTGCTGTATCATCATCATTGTTATACTGATGTTCTTCACCCCCACTTTTTCTGCACTATCAGTTATATCCTGCTCTCCTACAACCCACATGTCTCATTGTTCAACCCACTCCTTATCTACCAATCACTACACCCACATATCAGCCCTGTCTAATTTCTATGGTTGTCACCATCTCTTCCCTGCATTTCCTACATACCATCCCTCAACATCTGTTTATCATAATAATTACTCCCTCACCCATTCACTTTCCCATACATTCTTACAACCTCTCACTGTCCAGACTCCTTATATCTCCTTTCCTCACTCACTTCTGTTCACTTTATACCTTGTGTGTGTTCACTTTGACACTTCATCACTACTATTTTATCTCTTTCCTCTACCGCTCCTACATTCTCTGTAATGTGAATAACTATGCAGCTTCTCTACTGCAGGAAATATGCTCTGTTCTAGCCCCTTCTCTCATGCTTTAACCTCTCATTTCCTGGCATAAAGCCACTGTCTTTACTGTAGCCCCACTCAGTCAAGGGGGATCTGAATCTTGCAAGATGTGTGGTGACCTCACTATGCTAATGCCAGTCAAAAAGCACCAGCTATATATCATAAAGTGGTTGGTATTCGGAATGGGGCATCCATCTTTAAAAACCATACCAACACAAGCATTGAACCATCCAATCCATGCCAGCATGGGACATGGACATTAAATAATGAAGATGATGATGATGATGATATATATGTATATATTTAAATTCATTGCTCTCACTAATTGACATCGACTGACTCTCACTTTCCTTTCATCCACTCCTAGCTTCTATGGCAACCACAGTCTCAGGAAGCAAGGGACACTGTCGAAGGCCCGAGTCAATGAAAGCCAAGTGCAGCAATTTACTTTTGGCTAAATACTTCTGCAATTACTTTACTATGAAGAGAGCATAAGTAGTACTTCTTCCTGGCACAAAAGCTCCATCTTATCTAGTCTCATTCTCTTCATAATTAGCTGAGCTATAACTCTTTCCATAATCTTCATGACCTGGTCCAACAGTTTGACAGCCCTGTAATTACTTCTCTCTAAAACATATCCTTTAATCTTAAATCAGTTGACTGTAACATTGCTATGTAAGTTACTAAGTATATCTTCTTGTGAAACCTGACTAACTATACAAGTGACTAGGTCAAAGCCCACACTGTCAGATATATTTTAATCATCTCAGAGGTAATTCTTGATGAACCAGAGGCTTCCACTGTCTTCATATCCTTAATTGCTATATTTATCATATTGTTGTCATCTAGAATGACTAGCCCTTCTGTTGGGTTCAGAAGGCTCTGTCTATGTTTAGTAGCCTTTCATGGTAGCACTTCCATGCCTCTATCCTTTCAGAATCTTTAAGTGCAGGTGTGCACTTAGAGACATGCATGCCTGCGTGTGTGTGTATTTGTATTATATGTATATTATTATTTACATAAATGTGTGTATAACATACATTTCTTTTCTTATCATTAAATATTATTTCACTACAAATGTAAACATACCAAATGTTCAAGAGACCAAATTTTGATTGACCAAAATTATGTTCTTGACCTTACCTCTCTTTGTCTGTGCCAGTATATAAATTTCAATATGTTCTTTGTTTCCTTTTATTAACCAAATTCATAGAACACCACCATTCTCTAAATGCCTGTATTTCAATGCTCATAGATGATATGAAAACAGGGAATTAAATACTAGAATTCTCCCCCTGCCAAATCATTCAGCTTTGTACAAATTCTACATGCTCAAATTAATTCCTTTTTAACACTTTAAATTTTAAAAGTTATTTACCTTTACCTTTTTTTTCCTCTGATTATTTTTTCCATAAATACTTCAAAGTTCAATATTCTGAGTTTTTAATCTTTCAAGCACAACATATTTCTGAGTCTGAGGTCTTTGACGCTTTCAGTATTCTGATGCTTTGGTCATTTGAAGTTCAACTCTGTCATCTTGTAGCTTCCACTTGCGTGTGTGTGTGAGAGAAAGAGAGAGAGAACGAGAGTGCTTCTCTTACTCTGGGATTTGATATATTACCATTAGAAATGCTGTACATTGTAATTAGATCATACACCTAATTATCATGATGTAAGAATCATTGTAACATAAATAGAAATGGCTTGATCAAAGTCTTGCAAAGATTTGTCAGAATTCAATTGGTATGAAGAAATTCATCAAAGAGAGGCACACTTTTGTATGTGATGGAACAAGTAGGCCATTATAGTTATATTACCAATACATATATAGAATAAATAGCTTAAACCCTTTTCATTCTGATTATTCAATTTGTCAGATATTATACTTATTTACATTGTTTTGAATTAATCTTGCATAATCTTGTGGCTTCAAGATTATGATGATGTGATTGTTTATTTTTAGAATGACATTATAGGATAGGTGTGAGAGGCCAAATCTAACTGGTTTGAATGCTTTAGGGCTAAGAGCAGATGGTTGTTAATACGAGAGACATGGAGATTGATTGAAAGAGAATTTGTCAGTTTTTGTGGATGAAAACTGTTATTGAATTCGTTTTATTGTCTGACGGTTAATGTCTTCTGATATTTGTATGAAAAATTAATAAAAATGTTTCTGATTCTTTGGAGAAATTATATTTATTATGTGAAAAGTGCTTATCATCACCTTCCTCATTAACATTTTCATGCTGACATGGGATGGATGGTTTAACAGGATCTAACAAGTTACAGGATTACTTTGGGCTTTGATGTCAGCATTGGTTTGGTCTCTGTGGCAGGATGCCTTTCCTAATGCCAATAACTTGATAGTGTATACTGGATACTTCTCCATGTTATTTGCACTTCTGAGGTCACCAAGAAACTTACAAGGCAAAGAAAAGAAAGGAAAAGAACTTTGGCTGAGTGGGAGAGTATTTGAAAAAAAGGGGAGGTTTTATGTTTGGAAGTATGATAGAGTGACAAGTCTGGGTGTCTTGCTATAGAGGAAATATGTGACTACATTGCATTATATGGGTGTGGGTGACAGTTTCTAGAAGGAAGATAAAGATTGTGGTCATGGAGAGCAGAATCTCAAGTTATAAGAGGTGAATATAAGGAAGATTACGGACAGGGGATCCGGTGAGGAAGGTAAGGGTGGGTAATTTCATATGAATGTGAGAAAGGAGTGACAGTTGGTTATCTGGATTCTCATTTGGTACTTGCGTTTTAAACCTATATCCAATCTTTAGTTTGCAAGCTTTTATCTTTTTGACTTTTAGATTTTTTTCTAATTTCATTTTTGGTACATTAATTATTTGTCTGTTATTTCTGGTATATTAAAACAATACTCATCATGTAAATTTTACTTCATGTGCATAAATTAAGAGCTTGAAAAGCTTCCAGTTATATCTTGGGAATGTAGTTCAGGATGTATTTTCTAAGTTAGCTCTTTGCTTGCTGGTTACACACTTTAGAACTAATAATATAAATTAAATGGATCCCTCAAGGGGAAAATGGAAAGCAATGCATTTTTAAAAACACTGATATAGTACAGTGGTTCCCTGCCTTCTCACTATCATGGATCCTTTATATTTAAATGAATTGTTATGGATACCCAAACTTTTGAAAGGTCTATTTGCTCAACAAGCTGATTTTATTAACTAACAGCAAATGCATTTTATTTGCTTCATCTCTCAGTTGAAAGATAACAGTATTTATAACAGTATTTATAAAAAAATTTTTTACTTGAGGGTTGATGCTGCTTTGTCAATAGAATATTATGAATTTCAGGTGCAATGGTAGTCAGAGAGATCAAGTTCTACATTCATCCTGTTTCAGTATTTGGATTTTATATAAAACAGCTGGGAGAAAGCCTTCTTACATAAGTATGTAGTTGGGAATGACATTAAATATTCCAGTGCTTTGGATGGCTATTCTGGCTACTCGTTTTTCACACCTAACTAAAAATCTGCTAAATTATACTGAATGAAACTTGACATAAATAAAGTGTCACGTGAAAGTGCAACAAAAGCTCTCCATTTAAAGTGAAATAGTTTACAGTTTTTACATGTGTCTGAAATGGATCCATAATTTAATCGTTGGTGTCTGGAAGAGAAAAATGATCTCTATAACTTCTTTAACCCTTGCAAATGCTGAATGAAAAGGTTTCCTATTTCTTTAGGGAGGTCATCATCAGCTATTACAAGAAAGTCCCAGGATGTTGGAAAGGATTCAAACATGCCACTCTTCAGACATTTAGACAAGTTTAAATTCATGATTATGGGTCTTGGAAGGCTCAAATTTAGCACATTCAATACATAAAAGTGTTTGACATATATGCCATCATAGCTAACCACAAAAAGTTATTGACCCACTTACTCTCATGGAATGACTTTTCATGAAAAAGCTAACTTATTTCATCATGTACTCAAATATGTGGGTGAGTGCTGCAGGACACTAATGCACTTGAAAATACAAGAGCATCTCAAAAATAAATAAAAAAGACATAAAAATAGGAGAATTTAACAAATGAGTTTTTATAGAATTAAGTGCTTTCACTGCTGCCTCCAGTGTCATCTTCAGTTTTCCTGGCATGATTCTTGCTGCCAATGCTTCTCTATGTATGCAGCAATGCATCTATTTGACATTTGGCATTATATTTTGAATATTTGCTTTCACTCCTCTGTATTTTCCCAACATTACAAGAACCCCATCAGTACTCACACTCCTGCATTTTGACCTCCCAATTTCATTTTCGATTATAAATTGTTCAAATCATTAAAAATATACTCATATGTTGTATGTGTTGGCAGTGATAGGCAAAACTGAAAATATTCACTAATTGTACCATTAAATTCATATTGTATAAATGCAAGTAGATTGGTGCAGTTACAAATATCCATATTTTCACTTTTAATCACTCTTTTTACTGATATTTAATATTATCAGACATGTCCTCTGCCACTTCAGAGTATTGTTTCATAAAGGAATCATCATTAGCATGATTCTTTATTACTTTCTCTCTGGCATTTGCTTTGGCATCAGGCAGAATTAGTTTCTTCCAAGTTGTGTGTGATTTTTCACTCTTTTCTACTAAAAAGGTAACAGCATATGATACAAGCAAAATTTTTTTTATCAAAGCCAGTTGCTATTTTTACTATTGACTTTTGTCATCAAAGTAGTTGTTGCCATCTTCTTTGAAAGTTTGTTCATGTTTTGTTCATACTTTGTTTCTAAATGTCAGTGAAGTTTCACCACCTTCATAACTTGCATTGGACAATGTTTCATACATAGAATACACTGCAGCTTCTCTTGCCTTCGTAGTAGCCTTATATAAAGAGTATCTGCTCATCACAATATTTACAATTTTTTTTTTCATTTTGGAAATAGTTGCATAATGGATTTTTAAAGTCAAGCCATCTGGCAGAAGACTTACAAGCTGATCATGAACAAGATGGCTAGATCATATCCATAGTTTCAGTTGACCATGCTTGGGAATCCAGCTGGAAAATCTAATGATGATTCCTTCTGACAGGAGATGCCTGAAGACTCTACTCCTCCACAACTTACCCAAGAATAGTAGATGGAAAAGATAAATGGATCATCTTAACCTGTGTTTTTCATCTTTCTTTTTTAGTGCATTTCCAGTTTTTAACCAGCAATCTACAATTACCTGGGGACTATATATATATATATAAAGAATTTTCTTCATCAGTGTAGTTTGATATTGTTAAAAAATGAATAATTGCCTACTATTTTACAGAGTTTATCCAAATAGATCATGTTCAAATGTAATCCTTTAAATTTATGCCAGTCAAAAGATTGTGTATTGTGTTCATACAGGTCTTTTTTCATTAATAACATTAATTACCAATTTCCACTTGAGCATGATGAAATGTCATATATCATATCCACACTATACAATAGCAACAGTTTTGAACTTTGTTATACCTTTACTATCTTTGTTAATGCAGTCGAATATTAAAGTTCTGAAATCAAACAAACAGGCTGTCATTGTATATTCAGAATGTTTCTGTCATATGATATAACCATGTCAAAGTTGATCTTGCACCTGATGTATATAAGATTCCCAATATTTTTTTTTGTTTTTTTTGTTATCAACCTTATTGTAATTGTACATTTTTCACTGAAGTCATTTAAAATTTAGAGCTTAGCTTGCAAGCACCAAGTTGGAAACCACTGAGAAAGTACAAACCAGTTTACTTAAATTTTGCTTTCTTTTATTTAGAATCATATTGTTCATTTTGTAAAGCAAGGAATAGATATATTCTCCTGATTCAGCATGAGCATTTCACTGATGCTCATCTTATCAGTCCTAGAAATATGAGAAGTAATAACGTCAACCGTAACAAGATAGACTTTTGCAATAATATACATTCACATATTCTCTGTATTCAGTAGCCACATCACTCAGTACACAGCAATGTTGTCAGCAGATTTGTTTCCATCTTGTTCTTATTGTGACAACTGTAGAGGAGGGTGCTTTCAGAGCATCCTTTTCGACAGCTGATTAAGTCAACTAGTTAACAGAAGTTATCAACAACTTGCATGAAGCCTTCCAAACATTGAAAAAATGTATTTTACTATTACTCTAACTGCTAAATACTGTACATCTGTCATATATGCAGTGTTTATTCACTGTCATCCTGCCTGTGGTTCCAGTATCCTCTTCTGCACCCATAGCTCACAGACTGTCCCTTTTCTGTACACTGAGCATGTTCATTTCACTGAAGGCTGCAGGGTTCTATCTTCTTACCTAAAGTTCGGATTTTATTTCCATATCAGGAATTTCTTCTCAAAGTCTTCCACAAACTCTGCTATAAGGACTGGACCTTTGGCATATAAGGCTTCTCATGAAAAACCAGTCTTAAACTCATTTGTGACGGTTTGTTGAAATGTAGTAAATGAAAACCAAACTTTGATCAAATCCTAGCTGTAAGCTAAATTTCTCACTGAACTCATTGCTAAATCTTATTTTACTGTTTGCATCTCGACATAGCTTATCTCACACAAATCATTTGTTTTCACTTAATTTTCTAAAAACCCCTGATTATAGTACAACTACAGATCATGGTACAACCAGAAAAGACCTTCTCCAGATCAATAAATCCTAGTTAGAGAGGTTTACTTTTAGGTAAAACTTTTTTGTCTTACTATAACGAGAGCATTAGTAGTACCCTGAACTGGTGCAAATCTGAAGTGCATCTCATCGAACCTGAATCTCTTCCTAATCAGTTGTGGTAATACTTGTTTCATTAATTACATAACTTGGTCCATCAGTTTGCTACTTCTGTATTTGCTTTTTGCTAAAGCATCTCCGTTGCCCTTGTAATTGTTGACATTTATACTGCTATCATTGGGTATGATACCTCTTCATATTACTTGGATGCTATTGTGCTGGATATTTTTAGCAACTTAACCTGATAGACCAACTGCATTTGCCATAACTTCATATCCATATTAGCCATTTTGATCATATAGCTGTCTACTTCAGTAGCTGATCCTTCTGTTGAGTATAATTGGGTCAGTTCTTCACCCTCCCACACATTTTCTACATTCAGCAGCCTTTCATAATAGCATTTTTATGTCTCTTTCTTCTCAGCATTATTGAGGACACACTTTTCTTGAACAATGTCTTGATTTACTCTGGAACACTTTATACCTCTGATCCTCTTATTGCAGAGCATTGGCAAACCTCCTGCTTTCTGCTTTGCTTTGAACTCTATACAATTGTTGCCTAGTTTCTCAGTTAACCACTTGATATTGTTCTTTGCTACCTCCTTTCCTCTTGTCTTTCCAGGCCTCTCTTTTATACCTCTCTCTACAATACTATTCTTTGATGATCGATGCAGGTGTAACTGTGGTAAAAAGTTTGCTTCCCAACTGCATAGTTTCAAGTTAAGTCCTACTGTGTGACACCTTTGGCAAGTGTCTTCTATTATAGCTATTGGCCATCCAAAGCCTTGTGTGGAGAATTTGGTAAATGGAAACTGAAAGAATCCTGTTGTATTTGTGTCTGCCCCCCCTGCTTGACAACATTTGTTGGTTTGTTTACATCCCCATAATTTAGTGGTTCAGAAAAAAGAGACTTGTTGAATATATACCAGGTTTAAAAATAAAAAGTACTGAAGTCGATTTGTTTGACTTAACCCTTCAAAGCAATGCCCCAGCATGGTCACAGTCTAATGACTGAAACAAGTAAAACATCATAAAAGTTGTTACCTTACATCTGGGTTGAATCTTGCTTTTGCCTTTAGTTTGTTTTTGTTTTCAGCAGATACGTAGGTCTGTATCTCTTTCTCCTTTGTCAAGTGTCATGTAGAATCACACTCACTCTCTCTCTCTGTATATATATATATATATATATATATATATATATATATATACGCACATTGGGCCTCACCAAGGCAATGACTAGTGACCAATACCTTTGGAAATATGTTGTGCTTGAGAAGACCCTGCAAGCCAAGTGAGACCATGTCCTGTGGCCCATGCCAGCGGTGTAACCAGCCTACTTATGCGTACCTTTCTTTTGTTGGACACTAAACTTTGCTTGCAAAGACCTGTTGAGGCAAGTGAAATCAAAATTAAATTCGCTGACGTGGCCAATAACAGCACTGCCTGACTGGCACCCATGCCAGTCGAACATTAAAAACACCATCCGGGCATGATCAGTGCCAGGGCCGCTGACTGACTCTCATGCCGGTGGTACATAAAAAGCACCATTCGAGTGTGATCATTACCAGTATCACCTTACTGGCACATGAAAAACAACATTGGAGCAAGGTCGTTGCCAGTGCTGCTGGACTGGCTCCTGTGCAGGTAGCACATAAAAAACACCATTTGAGCCAGCACCGCTGGACTGGCTCCTGTGCAGGTGGCGCATAAAAGACACCATTTGACTCTGGTCGTCACCAGTACCACCTGACTGGCCCTCGTGTTGGTGGCACGTAAAAGCACCCACTACACTCTCGGAATGGTTGGCATTAGGAAGGGCATCCAGCTATAGAAACTCTGCCAGATCAGATTGGAGCCTGGTGCAGCCATCTGGCTCACCAGTCCTCAGTCAAACCGTCCAAACCATGCCACCATGGAAATTAGGCATTAAATGATGATTATTTATATATATATATATATATATATATATATATATACACACACACACACACACACACACACACACACACACACACACACACACACACACAAGGTGTGATGGATAAATTGTCACCATTTTATGTTTTTTATTTCATGCATGCACATTGTTTGTCTTTGATTTTGTCGACTACAAAGTATAGTAAGGTCAGCTGGGCACTGTATGTGAGAAAAACAGCACCATGACGCAATTTGCTCTGCCAGACATTTAGAAACAACATGCTATACTGCTTGGCATTCACACCAGAAGCTCCAATATGAACATTTCAGAGTGTTTGGGTGTCAATCTGAAGACATGTACCGAAAGTGATAAAAATCCAACATCCAGTCACCGTCATAGTGTTTGGAGTGATCACTAGTGATGGTTACGTTATACCTCCTTTCATCTTCCCACATGGCCTCAAACTCAACATGGAGGCCTACATGAAATGCCTAGAGGAGGTAGTGTTGCCCTGGGTCAAGAAAGAAGACCTTATGTCTGGCAAGAGGACTAGGATTCTGCACCATGCTACACAAG
Source organism: Octopus bimaculoides (assembly GCF_046866305.1). Taxonomy (NCBI): domain Eukaryota; kingdom Metazoa; phylum Mollusca; class Cephalopoda; order Octopoda; family Octopodidae; genus Octopus; species Octopus bimaculoides. Next base: position 18,961,400 of record NC_142947.1, read on the forward strand.
CAGGTGAATCTAGTCATGGCTGTCAGACAATTTCTGTGACCACATCACCTCTAAAATCTGGTCACCTAACTCCCCACACTGCAACCCACTTGATTATTATGTGTGGGGCACATTTGAGTGAGAAACCAACAAAACTTCTTGTAACACCAAAGATGAACTGAAGGCAAGAAAAGAGTTGCAAGGGATTCTGAAGTCATCTGGAGGCTGTGGTTGAAGCCAATGGCGATTTTATTACATAAATTTACTCTTTAGTATTTCAAGATACTTTTATGTAATTTTAGTAAATATACCTGTTAAAATGAGATGTCAGTTATTTTCATTTTTGCATTATAATTTAGATGATAGCTTATTCACCGCACCCTGTATATATATTTATTAGAAAGTTCTTTCAATTTCCACACCTTTATTCTTCAGAATATCTTTTACCTTGCAGTCTTTCTCTTATTCTAAAGTCATTGATCAACAGCTAGTGTTGGGTGGTATGTTCTTTACACACGCACGCACACACATTATATGTACATGTGTGTCTGTAAAAGTTTTAAAAGGAAGAAGTATTTACTGGTCTGTGTGTTAAAAGTTCAATTCATAAGTGATGTATACTCCTAAGCATACATTCTATTCTATGTACTTCAATTGAAAACTAATTTTTAAAAAAAAGATCGTACATTCCACTTTATAGTTAGATGGTTGGTTGTGGATTATAGAGTATGTAACTGTAAATAAGTTTAATTAACACTTGTTTACCATTTTAATTGAATTATATTTTTTTAAGATTTGAATTAAATATCAACATGACAGAGGTAGATTTTTAAATAAGTTTATCTGGTTTACAAAGAGACAGGCACTGTGGCATGTTTGGTGCATACCGTTGTACTAACAGCTGTGTTTAATATAACTGGAAAACAGTAATGTTTAGACAGCCATGCATTTCACAAGCATGTTTAGACAGTAAAGAGATATCTAGATAAGAATTTCAGAATTCTTGATTATTTTCCCTTTGCTTTGCGTAAATTGTAATACATTTTAACATGCTTATTATATTTCAAACTTAATATTTGCATAATTTGTTTTGGACAGATTTTTAATGTTGAACTTTTACTGTTCCTTTTGCCAGGTGAGTTAATGCTTAGTCTTTGCCTAAATTTACACCTTTTAATTATTTTAAGATTTCTGCTGACAAACACAACATACAACTTTTATCATTCAATGTGTATGTGTGTGTGTATACATATATATATATATATATATACACATATATGTATACATATATATATATGTATATATATGTATGTAAACCATATATATATATATACATATATATATATATATATATATATATATGTATACATATATATATATGTATATATATGTATGTAAACCATATATATATATATACATATATATATATATATATATATATATATATATATATATGTATGTATGTATGTATGTATACATATATATATATATGTATATATATGTATGTAAACCATATATATATATATATACATATATGTGTATACATATATATATACATATATATGTGTATACATCTCTCTCTCTCTCTCTCTCTCTCTATATATATATATATATATATATATATACACATATATATATATGTGTGTGTGTGTGAATATATATATAATTGCTCCGATTTTGATTTTAAATTTGCATAATAACCAAGAGTGTTAGAGCTAACATACCTAATTGAACACTTTCCTTCAGTATAATAATATCCCCACTATTAACATTAATGAAATATTTAATATTTTTCCACAATTAAAATTTTTTTAAAAGAAATCCTGTATACTAATAACAAAAGCAATGATATTTTTAAGTAGATCCCTAAATATCAATTTATTGGTTGTTTTGTTGAATGTCTTGTTCTTTTTAAATCTGGAAAGTATTCATTTGTCAGCACAAAATGGCACAAATTATTTTTCTCTTAAATCGCACTAACAAATATCTCCTTATTGTTCTTAAAGCCAGTTTGAAATCTTAGAAGTAACCAAATTTGTAAATGTGTCAGTGTAATGGTTAGTTGTATTCATTTAGATTATATTTATTTGGTAAAAAGGAGTTAAAATAATTCTGCACATATATTTCTTACATAATTTATTATTTATGAAAATCACTTTGCCAGAAGCTTATTCATATTAAATAGAATAAATATATGAAATTCTTAAATTCTCACAATATTACATAAATGGCATTACTTTTAGTGATTCCAACTGTCCTTCATATATGGACTTAACCAACTCTTGCACTAAACATAGCATATATTAAAGGTGATGTATAAAAGGTTTCAGTAAAGCAGAATTTCAATGCAATACCATATACAGAATGGAATGCAAATTGCTTTTTCACTATCCAAGAGCACAGACCTCATAACCAAGTTCTCCCAGAAGTTTCAAATCTCATGTCAGTTTGGGTCAAGTCTACTTCAACATTGACCTTCTGTTGGGGAAACACCACAACACAATAGAGGAAGCATGTGTTGTGCTGCAAGATATAGGGAAGACAATTCTATTCACTCCTGATTATCTAACTGGATTATTTCACTTATATATTCAAACAATTCCTCCTGCGTTGTTATTCTAGGATTTCTACTCACTTGTCTTTAGTACCAATCACATCACTTTTATTTTCTAAAGTATTGGATTCTGTACTCACAGCATTTTATCTAGTTTTTTTTACAGTTTTAGCACATAAATGTTATATTTAAATTATCCAATGTAAAACGTTTAGGTACAATTCAAAACATCTTATTCAGTGTTTTATCTTGAGTGGAAGCATGAACTTTTAAACCACCCAAAACATTCAGACATTTCCCTCTGTTTTCAACATTTTACAGATGGAAAATATAGACATTTTTGTCTTGTAAAAGATAAAAACAATCTACTTCTGCATAGTTTTGAATTATATTTGAAAACATCCTTAGTCTAAAATTCTCTTTCTCTCTCTGCACCAAAAGTTCTTTATGAAAAGCTTCACATTACTCTTCTTAAAGTTAATATATTTTCTTTTAAAAATGTAAGTTGGGTGTAATAAGTTTCCTCAACATTTTAATTTTTAGGAATAATGTATTTAATATGAATTTTTTAAATTTTGCATCCTGGGCATATTCTCTTATGTTGAGTGTTTACTTTTTTTAATGATCTTCATGTTATTGAGTTTATTATGCATCAATAACATTTCTAGCATTTACTTTGAGAAGTTCAAATGAAACACTAACAGTATCAGTATTATGTGTCTAGGACAGGATATGCAGAGATGAGTTCAGTCCTATTCATTTGACTAAACAACAGCAATAATAAAAATCCTTTCTACTATAGGCATGAGGCCTGAAATTTTGATGGGAGTGGGCTAGTCAATTACACTGACTCCAGCGCTCAACTTATTTCATCAACCCTGAAAGGATGACAGCAAAGTCGATCTTGGTAGAATTTGAACTCAGATGTAAAGATAGACAAAATGCTCTTAAGCATTTTGTTCAGTTTGCTAATGACTCTACCAGCTCACCGCCTTAATAATAGTTTTGTATTCTGGCACAAGGCCAGCAAGTGTGGGGAAGTTGATTACATTTGCTCCCAGTGTTCAACTGGTACTTATTTTATTGACCCAGAAGGACGAAACACAAAGTCAACTTCAGTGGAATTTGAACTCAGAATGTAAAGACAGACAAAATGCCACTAACCATTTTGCCCAATGTGCTAACAATTCTGCCAGCTCACCACCTTAATAACAACAACAATGATAATAATAATTGTTTCTGATTTAGGTACAAGGCCAGTAGTTTTGAGGGGAGGCTGTTAGTCAATTTCAATTGCACTTTATTTTATCAAACCTGGAAGGATGAAAGACAAAGATGACTACAGTGTCTGTGAGTGAATTTGTGTATGTGTGTTGTGCATGCATGTATACAACAGAAGAAATAAAGATTAATTTTGTGAACCTGTTAAATCTCCAGTATTGCAAAATGATTTAAGGCATTGCATCTATTAACAAAACACAGGAGGTTACACAAAAGTAATACTAAACTAAAATAAATTCATCTAACCAAATTATTTAGCTAGATTAAATTGCTTGCAATTCATCTAATTTTCATTCCAGAATCAACTGTAAGGAATATTTGAAATCTATTAGATGAAAAATAAGTTGTCTAATATATAATCATTCAACTGTATGTGCAAAGCCATTTGTGGGTGAATTAAGAAGCATACTTTTGAGACAGATTGCTGATTGTGGTATATACAAATAGAGCTGACCCCCAAATCAATATAATGTCCCCATTTTCTAAAACAAATTGATCAATGAAAATGAATATATTTTTGTTTTCTTAATAAGTTTACTATAAAAATAGATGAACATTTTGAGAACTTGTTGATAGGAAAACAGGTTGTGTGTTAATGATGTTGGTATTAAAATGCTTTAATACAAGCATCACATGACTGTCATCATTTAGACCCACTCATAGTAACTCATTTCAATGACAATCATATAAACATATGAAATTAAGTGTAATGTTGAATCTGCTACGTTTAAAAAAAGTGTGACAGAGGTAATTTACTCAACATCAGTAATTGTTTCTTAGGATAGTTTTTAATTAGTTAATAAAGTAAAGTGAACTGTATGTGGGACAAGGATGCATGTTTGTTAGGAAGCCACAAGCAGTGAGATAGCAAATTTTCTGAAGTATTGAAGTAAAATCCCAAACTATTGGGTCATCCGATAAATAATGCAGTTTTCTCAATTGCATGAACTAAAAGTCGGAGGGGAACAGGATAAACTACCTGCATCAACTTGCTATAAAAGCAGGTAGTCATTTTACCTTGTACTTATTCTTAGTGCAAGTTTTGAAGAGTGCAGTTCAATTTTAACAGTTATTTTTTCAAAGCTATAATGGAAGTGACAAAGGAGCATATTTGGCATATTTTGCTTTATGAGTTCAGTAAAGGCAACAACAATGGAAAGTGCGAGGAATATTAATGCAGTATATGGGGATCAGACAATAAGTGTAAGCCAGTGTCAATGGTGGTTCCAGAAATTCCAAGCCAGAAACTACAGCCTAGAAGATGAGCCTCATCCTGGAAGATCTGTAGAGCTCAGTGGGGATGTCCTGCAAACCCTGGTGGAACAAAATCCCATCATAACTTGAACTAGCAGAGAAGCTTGGCTTTGGTCATTCAACCATTCATCAACACCTGCATGCCATTGGCAAAGTCAGCAAATTGAGTCAATGGGTTCCTCACAAACTTTCTGAGTTTAATTTCGTGCAGAGAGTGAATGTGTGCTCTTCTTTGCTATCATGTCTCACAAATGAACCTTTTTGGACCGAATAGTGACTGGTGATGAGAAATGGGTTCTCTATAAAAATGTCAAGTGCTGAAGACAGTGGGTAGGGAAAGAAGAAACACTGGCACCCCAGGCTAAAGAAAGTCTTCGCCCACGTAAGGTGTTGTTATCTGTTTGGTTGGATATGAAAGGTTTAGTCCACTTTGAACTTTTAAACACACACCAAACGATAACAAAGGATATCCATCTTTGGTTTCAAGATGAAAGGTGTTCTTCCACCAGGATAATGCTCAGCCACATATAGCAAAGATGACATTCCAAAGGCTGGAGCAGTTTGAATGGGAAGCAATGCCCCACCCACTATATTCGCTAGACATTATCCTTATCTCATCTGATTATCAGTCTTCAAAATCATTTTGATGGAAAAAATATGAATTCTGTAGATGAGGTCAGAACAGTACTGGAGGAGTATTTTTCCTCATGGGCAAGTGAATTTTGGAAGAAGGGCCTTGCAAGTCTACCAGATAGATGGAAGAGCATTGTAGATTAAAAAAGAACTTTGTGCATCTTAATTTTGAAAAATAAAATATGTATAAAAAAACCACATTTATGGAATGACCCAATATTTAGAAGGTATTCAAATTATAGACAGACACTAGTTGAATCCAACATCAAAAAACAAGAAATTTCTACTTTCAGAATCGATCAAGTTGTTTAATTCCAAGTCAACCCTGACTGAGCAGAAGGGTTGGTAAGGCCTTCTTACCTTGACCATCCCTTCTTTTTAGGGGTATGCAGGATAATATTAATGTTTCTTATACTTACATAAGATGGTATGGGCGTGATTTGAGAGATTCTTTGCCATTTCTAGCAGATCAAATGATTGTGTAGAGGCTTCTTCTAGCTTACTGTATTGGTGTATAATAAAGAGTCTTCAAATTAGATAGAAACTTATATCTTTAGCATAATGTGGGTTCTATTAAAAACCATAGGGATCTACCATAGAGAAACCATTATCAGATAAACTTAGAACTATATCTAATACTCCCATAGAATTGTATTTTATGTAAATCCCTAACTTAACATATAACAGTCATAACTAATGAATGACATTTCTGTTTTTCAAACTGGTATTGCCTATATTTTGTCGTTTTTTTTTTTTTTTTCAACCTACTACTCCTATTTGCCTTGCTTTTATAAATCTCTGAATATTTATATTACCCGTCTAAGATGTTAGATTACATTAACACTTACAATTTGAGTTATATGATAAACTTAGTTCTATTTTTTAACAATAACTCTATTTCTTTTATCCTTCCTTCTACAATGGTCAACTTCTAGCCATTTCATTCTCAGTATTTGCATAATATCTTCTAAACTGCTAATGAATATTTGTACACAATTATAGATTTTTCCCCCCCTGATTTTACTTGTATTGGTAAATTTGTACAAAATTATGAAAAAATTTATAATATCTGTAGCTAATGCTAATGGTGTTTATAGTAATTTCAATCATGCACTTTCTTTCATAAGTGAACTCATAAAATGTTGCAACTCTTTTTTTTTTTATAAAACTTATAAAATCAAAATTCAATTAATTTTCTTTTTCAATTTTACTATGATTTGATTAAAATAAGATAAAAAGAAATTGATCAATTTAGCAGCTAATATTTAAGAAGATATTACACCTTGCCCTAACATAATAAACATAGTTTAATTGTAATATATTTTAAAATGTTAAGTCTGACATATCTGGATTTGGCTGTTGTTTACTCAAACAAAGAATTATTCTGTTTACCAATAGAAAGCAGTTGGTTTCATTGTTCTATATGCTTTGTTATATCCTGGTTATAATTATTAATATATTTTATCTTCTGGTTTCTGAAGCTGTATATCTTTCCTCTGACAAAAACATGTTAGTGAATGAATAAAATTCTTCTGCAGTTTATACAACTCATTAATTCATTTAAAAGCAATATTTTAATGGTATTTGATCCTATCTTACTCCTTTTTTGTTTCCAATATGAGAGTGGGTGCAGTTGGGTTTCAGGTGGATTCAAAGACATGATCTCTATTAATGTAGAAGGATTGACTGTAATGGATGTATCTGATAGTATAAATCCACCTACAATAGATTTAGGATTTACTGACTGAACTGAGCTATGGCACTCTTTAACAATCATCACTACCTATGTATTATTTCTTTTCCTTCTACTAATATAATATGGTTCTATCAGGTTTATATCAAGAATTCAAAGAAATATCCTTTCTTGAAATAAACATTTCAGTGTTTTAAATCCTAGTTTTCTTTTTATTTTCTCTTTTTTTTTTTTTTTTTTTAACTCCACAATAATAGTTTAAATCATTGCACAACCATTATATTAAACCATCTATCAAATACTAGTAATCCCTCTGTCTTCCATAACACTTACCAAAATGGTTGTTAACATCCAAAGTATATATTTAATTTGTTCCATTTTACTTTGTATATACATTTAAAAAGTGGAGAAATTAACTGAATTACATGGACACTTTTAATTATATCAATTTAACACAAAATATAAGAGATAATAATTTCTGCTTTAATTATGCTAATAGGGAGAATGATATTTTTTATTACAATTACTAAAAATATTTCTACTAGTAATATTCTTTAGAATATGGTTTTAAATGAAAATAATTTTTATATTTGAAGATAAGAAAATAAACATGATACATTAATACACATTTTTAATATTAATTAGTGATCATAATGATAGAATGTCTATGCAGTATGAAGTATAGCCATATAATAATGATGTATTAGAGATATCAAGTTGATTTTTATTATTACCTTTATGTATTTTGTGACAATTATTATTAAAGTGAACATTGAAATGTTCATGTACATTGATCTAATTTCATGTACTGATTCATAATAAATCTTCTCCTTCTTAGAGGTATTAATATGCAGTCATTGCTATTATTCACAACATCCATTTAACCATGCCAGGTGTGATCTCATACCTTGAGGGTCCCAAGCCCCTAAATGGGAGGGAATGGATGCTCACTGGACATTCGGCATTATTGTATTCGTCCATATTCCCCGCACCTTCTGGTAACATTGATTTACTGATATTAACTGGCATATATTTCAGTTTAAATACGTTTCATGATGCTTCTTTATAGAAATCACTTAATGGCAATCTCAACAGATTCAGTTGGTGTCTGTATTCAGAAGCCTGTGTTTCTCTGAGCAGGTGACTCTCCTCAATGGTTTTGGATAAAGATCACACTATGTGAGAATTGATTTGCATTCTTCATTGGTTGTTGTTTTCTACCTTCAAATTGAACATTAAAAACTCAATTTCCTTCAGTTACTTCAAACATTCATTTAGTTTGATATATTTAAATTGTTCAGTTCAGATATCCATTGGAGATAAAATAGATTAAAATTAACCATTTAGCAATGTCTTTTGTGTCCATAAAATACACTTTGTGAAAAAGAAAAGGATAAAAGTTCATTTATCTGTGCATGTAGGTTTGTATGTGTGTGTTGATGTGTTTGTATGCCTGTGTGTGCACTAACACATGGACATTGATTATACAGAATTCTTGTGGTCCTATATATAACAAACAAAAGTAAGATTTTCAGTTCGAAACTATTGAATATTAATTAGGCATTTCATATGATATACAAATTGTTAGAAACTTGAAAAAATAAAACTTACACATTCTTTTATTCACTTCTAAACATACTGAAAGAAATCTTAGAGGAAATAAAATATTTTAGAACTCAATTGTTTATTTAATCAGTTAATTACATTCAGGAGAAAATGCATAAATATTAAAATGAGATCTCTTTTAAAGTTGCTTCCCCAATTTCTAAAATATAGCTATTTCATCATTAAGAATAAGTCTAGAGTACATCATGAGAGTATAGAGAGGCTAACTGGAAGCTGGCCTTCAACAGTAAACAGCAGAAAGGTCAATCATTTTAGACTCTTCATATATAAGCAACAATTTCAGATAAAACAAATGTTAACTAAATGGTGGTGTATACTGTATATTCTTTATGATTGAGGCTTTGAAACCAAACCAATATACAACAAATGGTACAGCCTCTTATTTACTTTTCTGTTAATAGCACAAGTTAAAGCATAAAATGAAATGCATATATGTATTTAGCTTTGTCATTTTTAGTCTTTAAGTTCAAATCATAGTAGATTTTTTTACCTTCATTCCACCAGATTTAAGAAAATAACTACTTGCATTTTATAATAGAGCTCTGTAATGAGCTTATGCATGTAGTCCTGCAATAAAGTGTTTATTCAAGCAAAGCTGTAGTTGCAAGAGGTCCTATAACTCTACAAGCTTTATTCAACTGAATAACCAAGCTTTCCTCATCCAACTGGTAACATTGAATGACACTGATTATGTGACCATCAGATTGAATCATGCAATAGTAAGCATGTGAATAATGTAAAATATGCAACACTACCATATGAATGTCATATCTTTGCTTTTTATTTATTTAATAATGTTTTCACTCTCTGGTCTGTATTTGATCGCTGGTATATCCATATATATTCCTGTAGGTTTATACATAAACCATACTGGCATTCCTGGCCAGATTTGCTCTCTTCAGACACTTGTTATCTTTATTGTTATTTCAGTTGATTCATTCTGTGAATTTGATCCACAGTCAAGCTTTTAACAAGGATCCTATTATAAGAACCTCTTGCACTTTCTTACAGTACAACTTTGAGATCAAGTACGGTGCACATGAATGCTTTCAACCAATCTAGAGCTGTAACCCAAATCAGTCTTCCCTTCCTTCTAACAACAAAGTCAAATTAAAATTTGGATGGTATTTTCTTGGTTGTTGAATTTTCATGATAACATGATCAACGTCTATATCTGAACACCTGGTTTCCAATTAGCAAGTATTTTATGTTAGATTTTGCTCTTTTCTCATTACTCTCCGCTTCATGTCTTTTGTCTGTTACAGGAATTTCATAATGTGGAAATTTTCCAGGTAAGAGTTGATTTAAAAATAGGATAGATGGTGCTACCTTAGTTCATGAATGAAAGGTGTTCCTGTAGAACAATAAACGTTTCCAAATTTCTCTCTTTTACCATTTGCCTTCTAGATTGATGACTTCATTACGTTGCTTATACTGAATCTTTTTACCAAAACATTTGAGAATGGTCAAGTATCAGTGTTTTACTCACTATCATTCTAAACACTTTAAATTCACAGCTTATAAACCGTGGACAAATTCCAGTCAGTTTCAGAACAACTGTCTCCAGCTATTGCATTGCTTCAGCAATTACTAATAGTCATTCCTTGCTGAGAAGTAGACCTTTGAAATCTACATGTATGTTCCTCATTTAGCTGTGAAGATTTATTATCAAACAATTTCTAATTTTTGGCTTTTGGTCTTTGTTAATTCTGGGACAACAGACAAATTGCTGTATAATTTCTAGCAGCTGAATTTTACTGTCTCCTTTCTCCATGTTTTTTTCTATTGTCTGAATAGTTGAGACTTTCTTTGAATATTTTAATAAATTAGATACGGTCATGGCTACAAATTTGATATTGTTTACAATAGTCATATTTATCAACATACTCTGTTGTTTCTATTAGCTGAAGGGACAGTACAGCTGCTGTGTTATGAATACCTTTTGTATACTTTCATAGGACACCCCTACTATTGCAAGGCCTTTATTTTCAAATAGACCATACCACTGTTTGATTTTTTGGAAGTGCTTTGATTCCATAGGAAATAACATGAACTTTACCTTTGATATTTATGTTGCACCAATATGGCATCCAACCCAACCTGAGTGTCATCAATAGATAATCTTTCTGTTTGGTATAAAATATCGTATGAGATGTTATGCAGTGTTTTAATTCCTGGAAATCTTATTCTCATTTACCACCCAATTGAAATTTCTTTCCCTCCATTTTGTCAGTTTCCATATATTTTTTAATAATTAAGTATGATGAAATGACAAAGAAATATGAGTGATCAAAAAGAAGCACTCTTCATTCAGTCATTATGCTTGAATTGTTAAATCTGATGAAACATAACCTTATGCTCCATCAGTTTCACTTCCTGCTTGAAAACAAAGTCAAAATATTCTATTTGTCTCATGGTATAGATATATTTCCTATGATTTAATGCAAGACCACTTCTGAACAGTATTATTAAGCATCAATTTAATGTCATGGGATTATCTCTTTTGACCTGCAATGAGCTTAGAATATTATTTGCAATATTACATTCAGTTCAGATTTGAAAAGACTGCTAATTTCCCAAAATTCTTCAAATACTAAGAAAATCTGAAGAACTACATGCTTGTACTGATTTGATCCACTAGAAGGAGCAAATATTATTATTTTGCATCACTGGATCTAATTTTACTTGGGGTTAGCACATTATCAAGATTCATCTTTGAAAAGAAGTGTAATCCTTTCGAAATTTCCAGCACCTCATCAGCAGTTGATATTAAATATTGTTTCCTTTAGATATTTGCATTTACTCTATATAGCTCTACACATAAATGAACACAGCCATCTTTAACTGCAACTTATGGTGAAATCCACATTCAACTTCCCAAGAATGTCCAATTTTAACAAACATTCAATTTTTATTTACCTATTTCATTCATGTAATGGAATTTGTTTCATAGATTGTATTACACATCATGGGTAGATGTTACGAGAAAGCTAACTGAAAAAAAATCTCCCTCCGTATCCAACAACTGCCACAGATTTAGAAGCAAATATCTCTGAATTTAGTGAATTGAGTCAACTTAAAGCAACTTAAACAAAGGATCTAGTAAAATGTTCTAGAATTAATAATAAACGAGGCCATTATTCCATCAACTTTCATTTATTATTGTTTTAGTAGCAATAATTTAATACCCTGAGGGTTGGTTCAGTCAACTCTACTGTGTTTCCCACCACCACCACCACCACTTACCCACCATAAAAGTGGCTTAGGGAATCAATGCAGCATAGGTTGAAAGGGCTTTGTATTCAAACAATGCAAGCTGATGCATTTTCATGACTGGAGATGGATAACAGAAATGGTTTACAAGTAAATAAGGGGGCCAGAACTTGAGTTGATCAACGACTGTAGATGGATGTGAATTATAGAGATAGATCATTGTTTAAAACAGGTATAATTGTGTGTGTGTATGTGCTTACACAGGCATGTTTGATATATGCATGCACAAACATGTCTATATACATCATCATCATCATCATCATTGTTTAACATCCGCTTTCCATGCTAGCATGGGTTGGACGATTTGACTGAGGACTGGTGAAACCAGATGGCTACACCAGGCTCCAATCTGATTTGGCAGAGTTTCTACAGCTGGATGCCCTTTCTAACGCCAAACACTCCGAGAGTGTAGAGGGTGCTTTTACGTGCCACTGGCACGAAGGCCAGTCAGGCGATACTGGCAACAGCCACGCTCAAAATGGTGTATTTTACGTGCCACCTGCACAGTACACATAAATGCTTGTGTGTATATTTACTACTTATGGTGTTAAAAGTGTGTGCCAGTTGAAGATCACAGTTTTAGCACAAGCAAATGACACCATTGGAAGAAGTGGTAGTAGGCTGTATAAGATGTTACAGGACTATACGTGCATATATACATGGGTGTGTAGGTCTAAAATATACTATACTTCTCTCTCTCTCTCTCTCTCACACACACACACACACAAACAAATGATCAGGTACATAGGATAAGTTATGTTACTACATTTGTCTACATGAATATCAGCAGTGTAAACAAATATATGTTGACGACATCAGATTTGAAAATAAAAACAACTGCTGAAGCAGAATTCAACCCCACTACAAAACAAACATACCTGTAATGACACACACTGTACATGTGTGAAGCATATGTACAGTTCTACGACTCACTGACTGTAATCCTAATCTCTATAAGATACTGCATATATTGTCAGTCAATCAGTAGCAGTTTAAAAGCACTAGTTAGTCTACTATTTTAGAAGCATAGATCATAGAAATACATGGTTACAATATCTATGGTTTGGGGATGTTGCTAGACTCACTCAGTAATGATTCAGGTTATTTCAGCTAAGTGAATTTTTTTTCTCTGAAGAAATATCCTGTACAAAAATATTAAAATACTTTTCTCAGATCTCAATAACATTTTCCATTTTGTGAAAATTTATGCTATTTTCATTAAAAATTATATCTAAGAAGTAGTTGTGACTTTAACAAGTTTCATCAATTAAGTCCATAGGAATGGTGCTAGCATTAGCATTGTGTTTATCTGATTCGTTAATTTAGCCTGCTTTTCTACTCTATCTCTGAAATGTCTGCACACTGTGAACATATATATGCAAAGGTCATCAGAATTTTGGGGATTTTTCAGTTCATTAACATATCTTTTTTGGTCCACATCCTTAAAGACTATTACATAACTGTGAGAGTTTTATTACTTGTTTATGTGTAGGTTATTTTGAACTGATTCTCAACCATCTCAATATTTTTATCCACTGATAAAACCCCTACTTAGTCAATGCATCTCTTTCTCTCTCTCTCTCTCTCTCTCTCTCTCTCTCTCTCTCTCTCTCTCTCTCTCTCTCTCTCTCCCTCCCTCCCTCTCTCTCTCTCTCTCTCTCTCTCTGAAGAAAACTTAGGACATTAGGTTTCAACTTTGAAGTGCACATCATTATCACAGATGTTAATTTTTGTGTGGGGATTTTGAATTTCCTCATATATAATTCTAAAATAGTTTCAATAACAAAAAAGTAACCTTTTTAAAAAGCAGTTCAAGAATCTAAATGTATTCCTTTTTGCACATATTCTTCATTATTTTGGAAAATTTACTTCTAAATATTATGTGAACTGCTCAAAGTATATGCATTTCTTTCCTTTTAATAATTTTAAATGGAATTTTTCTTTTCTTTTTTTTTCTTTTTTCCCTTACACTGAGTAATTTTTAGCTTCTGGGGTATTATGTTATCTAAAAATAACACCATGTGTGTGTATTGCAAGACTTTCACAGATATTCCCAAAATAAGAATTTCAAGAAGTAACATTTACTAATGTCAGCATTATAACAAAAGTAATTCAATAGGCTTTACACATTTTAATTATGTAAACTTTATATTTTTATATTTTATATTTTTCTTATAGTTCTTTGTTTTAAATTGTGTTTCTTAATAACATAAATTTAAAAAACAGCTAGTTTTCTGATTCCACAAAGGCTAGCTACATCACAAATCAACATTTTGAAATATAAATTATTTTGTCTTTTTTTTTTTTTTTTTTTGTTAAATATTAGGGGGACATGCTATATATATGTGTGTGTGTGTATAACATTTTTACTTTCTTTGATGAGCTGATATATTTTCTCCCTAAAGTTAGAAATGGCACATTTTCAACCTTGTGTTTTAAATTAGCATGAAATCAAGAATTGATGTTCATAGCAAGTTCTACGTACAGTAGCTTGATGATTTAAGTGTACCAACAATAACATTTGAAGTATCAGCATTTAGTGACTTCAAAATTTCTATTGGAAAACTACTTGAAGGTTGCCCAAATAAACATGAATCAATAAATTTCTCAGACCTACCTCTTCCAAGGGAGATTAAAATTAGTAGCATATATGCAGTGTTGAACACAGTCAGCAATAAGACAACCAAACAGCACCAGTGATTAATAATAATAATCCTTTCTATTATAGGCACAAGGCCTGAAAATGGGGGAAGGGTATAGTCAGTTACATCAACCCCAGTACTCAACTGGTACTTGAAAGGATAAAAGGCTAAGTTGACCTCGGAAGAATTTGCACTCAGAATGTAAAGACAGATGAAATACTGCTAAGCATTTTCCGTGGTGTGCTAATGATTCTGTCAGCTTATCATCTTAATATCCCTGTTAATATAACAAGATGTATATGTTCATGAGTCACAGACACAAAGATATTAAAAAGATGACCAATCACAAGTCTTACAGAGAAACCCTCACAATAAGGTCGAAGACAAAAATAAATACACAAATTTCCCATTTGTTGCCACCTATAATTGTAGAAACCATTATATTTTGTATATGGTCAATCGACCATTCCAATTGTACACCAATCATCAAATCTCCGAAGAATAAATTACAAATTACCAACAGCTGAAGACAGCCATCAAATTCTGAAAGACTCTTAACAAAGGCAAAATTCACAACAGTAGAAGAAATAATACAACTAACAAAATCTGGAGACAATTGTTGTGAGACAAGAACAGGTAGGAATTGAAGGTTAATGCAAATATAAATTGCAAAACAAAAAAAAATTTCATATACTGCATCACATACCCACAAATGGGATCAAAAGTGATACATTGAAGTAGAGTACATTAAGAACAAATCAAAGATTTGTCTCTTAGATATGTTCCACTAGTGAACACCTATTTTTACACCACTTGTGCAAATTGAAAATGCAAAACAAACTTTTTTCAAAATGAAGGATGAAATGATCAACCACAAAATACAAGAGAAGAATACTTTGTAAGAATTTTAAATCTGAAACTAAACCAGAAGTAGACAACACTGCTATTAAAAACAACTTTAACTATGTAGATTACCTTATAATGTGCGTGTTTGAAAAGCTGTAAATAGCAAAAGTGCTTACACAGTACAAAAACTGGTTTCTAAAAGATGTGTGTTATTCTGTTTGTTTTGAGGTATTGTATCATCATCATCAGTTAATGTCCATTTTCCATTCTGGCATGGATTGGGCAGTTTGACAGGGTTTTGCAAGCAGCAGGGTTGCGTTGAGCTCCAGTGTCAGCTTTGGAATGATTTCTGCAACTAGAGGTCCTTCCTAATAACCAATCACTTTGCAGTGTGTACTGTTGTTTGTGTGTGTGTGTGTTTCACCTACACAAGTGGGATTGCCAAGTAACTTGCAAGAGAGCAGAAGAACAGGAAAAGGACTCTTTGACTAAGTCAGGGGAAGTGGTTGGTGGCTTTATGCCAAGTATTGAGAGCATAAAGTATGATAGGTGAAGAAACACAAGTGTCTTACTGTAGAAAAAGAAGGTGCATGACTATTGTGACTGAATCAAGAATTCTTTCTAATATATGTATGCGTGTGTATATGTATATATATGTCATAGGAAGACCCTTGCCATCTGGAAGTGCAACAACAATGCCCTTCCTGACATCCCTCCTTAATTTCTCATGTGCAATTCGTGATTTCTCAAAAATAGTTGTCCCCTCATGCACAATCCTTCTCCACCTGCCACGGCTAGGAGAGATGTTGGCATCTCTCAAGGAAATCTTCAGCAAGTCTTTATATCTCTTTTTTGGTTTATGTGGAGGTTGTTTTCCTCTCCATAAAAGACCGTGCCTCAGTAAAGCTGGGCTTATGAGTCATCTTCGTAGTCATAAAGCAAGACCGATGATTGATTTACCAGGCCGCTGGTGATGATGCTACACACCATACTAGTCATGTCTGTCGGGCATGTGGAAGGGAGTGTGATTCAGCAGGAGGACTTAAACGACACGCAAAGGTACATGGAGCCCAATTACAACAACAGCCAGCTATTGCCAGTAAAGGTTTTGGATGCCAACTCTGTGCAAGACATTGTAGATCTTTGGCTGGGCTAAAAAGTCACATTTGATCACAGCACCGTTAAGTTAAGCTTTGTGCAATGGCCATACTCGATAACGAGGGGGCAGCCATCATATATATATATATATCACTGTATTGACAAGACCATTGGAAGTTGTTGTAAACTGTTGGTCACAATGCACTTTGCATTGTTTTAACTTTCCGATGATACCATCCCAATGGGTAGGCCTACATTCGCCATGAATAGAATGTTTGACCGTCACCAGGTTACTCATTTACAGCTGAGTGGACTGGAGCAACATGAAATAAGTGTTTGCTCAAGAGCACAATTCACTGTCAGTCTAGGATTTGAACCTATGATCTCACAATTGTGAGTGTAATACTCTTACAAATAGGCTATGCACCTTAACACACACACAGATATATGGATATATTTCTTTAAATACATACATATATATATTTTAAAGGTGGTGCTCTAGCATGGCCACAATCAAATGACAAGTAAAAGAATATACATAAATCTATTTACATTAGTTCAGCATTTCCTGTTCTCTTGAGCACATTGGGCAGCAAATTGATGCCACTGGTTTCTGTTGGTTGCAATTGTCTCTGAATCTAACTCCATATGAATCAAACTCTTATTACATACATATAAATCTAAGCAAATGTGTGGAGTGCTCCATTCTTTCATTAGGTTACTCTTATTTATACTGACATATACAGGGTGCAGTGAATAAACTGTTGTATAAATTATGCAAAAATGAAAATAACACTGACATCTCATTTTAACAGATATATTTACCAAAATTACATAAAAATATCTTGAAATACTAAAGAGTAAATTTATTCAATAAAATTACCATTAGTTTTAACCATGGCCTCCAGATGACTTTGGAATCTCCTGCAACTCTTCTGGACAGTCTCCTTGCTTAAGTTAGTGAATGCTGCCATAATCCTTGTCTTTAGTTCATCTTTGGTGTTAAAAGAAGTTTTGTTGATCGCTCGCTCAACTGTGCCTCACACATAATAATCAAGTGGGTTGCAGTGTGGGGAGTTAGGTGGCCAGATGTTGGGGGTTATGTGGTCACAGAAATTATTTGATAGCCATGACTGGGTTCCCTTGCTTGTGTGGAATGGTGTAGTCTTGTTGCCTGACATAGGGTCTTCCAGCAGCCACCCTCTTGACCCAGGGCAACGCTTCCTCCTCCAGGCACTTGATGTAGGTCTTTGTATTGAGTCTGAGGCTGTGTGAGAAAATGAATGGAGGCATAACGTCACCATCACTAGTGATCACTCCAAAACACCATGATGTTGACTGGATATTTGATTTTTATCACTCTAAGTACATGTTCTCAGGTTGACACCCAAAAACTCTGAAATGTTTGTACTGGAGCTTCTGGTGCAAATACCAAGCAGTACAGCATGTCGTTTCCAAATTTCTGGCAGAGTAAATTGCATCATGGTACTGTTTTTCTCACAGACAGTGCCCAACTGACCCTACCATACTGTGTAGTTGACAAAAACACTATGTGCAGGCACAAAATTAAAAATATAAACTGGCGACTCATTGAACCCTGTATATATTTGTGTATATATTTTCTCTCTCTCTCTCTCTCTCTCTCTCTCTCTCTCTCACTCTCACACACATACATGTGTGTGTGTATATATATATAAATATATATGCATGCCCACACATATACATATGTATATGATACTGTCAACTTGTAAATGAGTATGGCCATCACTGACAAAGCAATGCCAGTGCAAAACTTTTTAGATCGAATAGATCATAAGGCCCTCTCCACCCTGTTGACATGAGCCAGAGACAAGCCAAGGCAGGGTATCTAGTAGCTGTATGGGTTGCAGATCAGGCCTGTGCCATGATCTCAAGCGCAGGCAAAAGATCTCCAAAATGTCCAATATTCCCTGCATATCTGGTTTTATATCAGAATGACCTCCTAGAGACATGCTTTAACAAAAGTTGAGGGGTGCCTCATACCCAGTGCTCTTCCTGCACACTGGCCATCTATATGAAATTTGTGAGTGGCCATACTATTGGGTTTACATGTTGCCTTTACAGATCATATTCTTAGTCTTAATGGGTTTCTAGCAACTCTCCTCACCATGCTTTCCTACTAGGAGTTCTGGTATAGTTGCCAATGACTCGGCCATGCAAAAGGGTTGCATTGGAGTCCATGTTACCTGACACTAACCTATATATATTATATAATTAAGAATATATGTAGTTATGTATGTGTGTTTAGCCCCAAAAGGCTCTGAAACAGTGCATCCTTGAGAAAAATGAATTTAATTTTCAAAATTTGCATCCTTTATTAAGGGTTGTCCATAAATAATAATCAAAAAGTATAATTTACCACAAGAAATAACTCAAATTTTGACCA